>NC_081562.1:40663315-40675301 GCF_022355385.1 Mustela nigripes | reverse complement strand
AAAAAAAAAAAAAAAAAAAAAAAAAGCAGTAGAGACTAAAGGAAACCCCAAAGGGAGAGAGAGAGAGAGAGAAAACGCTGGACCAATGAAAGCTATTGCAGGTTAAGTAGTGGGAAGATACCATTCTATGTTTATCATACACTATTTGCCCCTCATGAATTTGTTCCACTTGTAAGAACACTCATCGTTTCCAGGAAACACCAGTTTATTTATTTATTTATTTTAAAGATTTTATTTATTTATTTGACAGAGATCGCAAGTAGGCAGAGAGGCAGGCAGAGAGAGAGGGGGGAAGCAGGCTCCCTGCTGAGCAGAGAGCCTGATGGGGGGCTCAATCCCAGGATCCTGAGATCATGACCTGAGCCGAAGGCAGAGGCTTAAACCACTGAGCCACCCAGGCGCCCCGGAAACACCAGTTTAAATGTGCACAGGCTCCCATCAAAGTGAAATATATTGAAAAACCCCTTCTTTTTTTTTTTTTTAAACATTTTATTTATTTATTTGAGAGAGTGACAGTGAGAGACAGCATGAACGAGGAGAAGGTCAGAGGGAGAAGCAGACTCCCCATGGAGCTGGGAGTCCTATATGGGACTTGATCCCGGGACTCCAGGATCATGACTTGACCTGAAGGCAATTGCTTAACCAGCTGAGCCACCCAGGCATCCGACAAACCCTTCTTACATTAAAACTTAGGAAACAGAAGGATCCCAATCACTAATGAGTTAGAGACCAACATATTTTGGCACCCAAAAAGTGTTCCCCATGAAAGGCCACTTCTAGATAGAATTAAAACAATAGTAAATATTAACCTAATGTCTTAGCTAGAATATATTTAGAGTGACCCAGAGGTGCCTACAACCTTAGTCTTGCTTGTTGGATTCTTACTAACTGTTGGTTGTAGTACATCCTTGTCTATGGATAATTTCTTTTCCAATGGAGTTCATTTTAACCCACATAAAATGCTAAACAATTCAGATCTCTCTGAGCTCAGAGCCATTGCCTTAGGGTTCTGTGGACTAGAGTTTGCATGGAAACAAAACTCATACATACAAATTACTCATGCTGATAAACAGACAAGCAAGTTGAAGGAAGTCACTTAACACAGTTACACACAGTTGTACTTCATAAATCTTGCTCTATGGTTAATAGCTGACTTTCTGAACAAAGTGAGTAAGTGACTCAGTCCTGTGTGATTGTCTGTTTCCGTGATGGTTCCAGAGCCCACAGCTACTTGTGTCTGTGGCTCCAGCTGCCTGTAGTTCAGACACCGACTGCCCGCCCTACCGGAGTCAGGGTTCTAGCCCCAGCCCCGCATCTACAGTTAGACCAGCTTGGTTTCTTCCACCTAAGGCTATGCTAGGACCAAGAAGTGTCCTTTTCATTTGACCTAAGTGGTATATGCATACATACACATGAATATTTGCACATTCATTTAAGTGTAGAAAATAAAACCACAAGTAACTGGTCACCCTAAAGAGGGAGGTTGATAGATGTATGCATTGGTTTCTGATTCTTTAAGTACTTGTTTTTCTATTCAGTTATAAAAACTATATATCTTCACTGTCAAAAGTGAAGTGTGTTTAGAAATTAACTATCCTCTGTATCTGTACCTGTCTATTTAGTGATAAAGGTTTGAAATTTAGCTTATAATGTATATTTATCTCATATAGTGTTTTTAGAGAGGGAACGATTGCCATCATAAAATACTAGTCTGAAACTTGATAATGTGCCTGTTCTTAATTCCACATTTATGTGAAAGTCTGTGACCCCCGAAGTAGACATGGTGTTTAGTGAAATATATAGAGCATATGAAGCTCATGAAATGTTGAGAAACATTCCAGCTTATTTTGTTTTACTCTTTATCGTGTTTTAAAGTTTCAATCTGTGATCTCCCTTAGATCTTTTCTGTATGACCTTTTGATGTCTTCATTTCCTCTGTTGCACCCTTTTTATCTCTTTCCAATCTAAGATTAATTATGGATACATGCAAGCCAGAAATGGAAATATAACAAATGTGTATAATATCTTGTCGTGGCTAAAGGCATGGACTTTATAGTCAGACACTCCATCTGAATCCTGATTCTAACATATACCAGTTCAGTGGATGTTGTAGGCTAGATAATTATTCATTTATATTTATTCTTCTTATTTCTAAAATGGGGAGGATAATATTTCTAGCAAAATTAAATGCTCAATAGATGTTAGTTGCTCATATTGTTATTATATTATAACATTTTTATATTGACGAAATACTTTATCTTTTTCTGCACGACAGAAAGTATCATTCAATTTTCTGGGGATAAAAAGATATATTTTCTCTGTTTTCTTCTGGGAATATAGTTTATTATGTGCATGTAATGTATAGCTTGTGATTGGCTTTTGGAGAAATTCCAAAGAAATTGATGTTTCAGGCTCTGCTTCTGAGAATCTTGCTCAGAAATTGAGAATATAAGGCATAGAGATGTCAAATCTCCATAACTTAGAAATCTGAGAATCAAAGCTATGAAGCACTATCCAAAATAATACCACATGAATGAGCAGAGAAGATTCAATGCAACTCTACCCTATACTCAAATTTACCCTAAGAATTTAATCAGTCAGCTCTATATTTTATTGTTTTAGGTTGCTAGATGCACGCTTAACTATGCTACTAAGCCCTATGCGCAAAAACTGATTGATAGATCTAGTTCTTGATCTGTTGGACCTTGTTCAACTTCATGTCCTACAGCCTGTCAGATCTCTTTAGGATTGAAGGCACAGCCCCATGTGTGGGTTAGATTACATTCTTACCTATTCCTCCCATGTAGATTTGAATAAGGATACCTTAGAACATTAGTTGCTTTAGAGACTTCTGTAATAGGACCTAGTAGAATGCATCTGTCCATTAGATAATGAGGAAATCATTAAAATATATTAATCTCAATATCATTTATCTATGGTTTTGTTTATAATAAAACTTCTATATATTTTTAAGTTCCTTTTTTTTTAAAATTTTGGGGTTGGAAGATTTCATTCTCAATTACATTATGTGCTGTCTGGAAGGAAATCCCCCCTCCTTTTGTTATAAAGTATCCCTTACAATTTGGGAATCTTTACCATCTTAGACTGCAGAAACTAAGTTTTTTTGTTTTGTTTTGTTTTTAGAACAAAAGTAAGTTTTTATAAAGATTATTAAAAGTTATACTTAGCATAAAAAATTAAATATATATATTTGTATTTAGAACATACAGCTTTTTTAGATCACCAGGTATCAGTACTTAACAATATATTTACTTTTCATGATTTGTTTAACCCACAAGAATTTAGATTATTGCTAGGGTATTAAGTGCCATATAAATGTAGATAAATGGCAGGTTACACTTGGTAGTGATTTGGCTTTCCCGTTGAAATTGTAACCACAAGAACAGTAATCCTATCAATAGAACTATTTTGGTAATTGCGGTATTATATCCATAAGTCAAAGGGAGCATCATAGGAAGTATGATTTGACAATGAAATTCGAGGAAAATGTATTCTTTCTTTTTTTAATTGAATATAATCGAAATAAAACATTACATTAGCTTTAGGTATAGAGCATAATGATTCAATATTTGAATATATTGAGGAATGATACCAGAATAAATCTAGTTAACATTCATTACTATCATGATAACAAATTTTTTCTTTGTGGTGGGAACTTTTAAATATACAACTTTCAAATATACAACACAGTATTATTATTATTTTTTAATATTTTATTTATTTATTTGCCAGAGACAGAGGGAGGAGAGCGAGCGAGCACAGACAGACAAAGAGGCAGGCAGAGGCAGAGGGAGAAGCAGGCTCCCTCCGAGCAAGGAGCCCAATGTGGGTCTCAATCCCAGGCTGCTGGGATCATGACCTGAGCCGAGGGCAGCTGCTTAACCAACTGAGCTACCCAGGCGTCCCTACAACACAGTATTATTAACTAAAGTCACCATTCTGAAAATATACCTTATCTTTATCATATCACTGAAAAATGACATCTTTAGTCAATGTTCATTAATATATAGTTGATCTGGAACCAAATCTTAAGTAAAAATGCACACATTTAAACTTTCAAAATTAACTTTAAAACTTTGATTTCTATGTTTTATATTATGTCTACTTTTTTTATTGCTTTTTTAATACAGATGCTCAATATTTTTAAAAATGTTCAAAAAATATTTATGTCTATATGTGTAGTTGTTATTAAATTATTAAAATACTTATTTTAAATTTTTAATTTTAATTAATATAGTGTTAAAATATTTTTAAAATTTGTAGCTGGTAAAATATAATTTTTACCCCAGAAGAAATAAGATTATTAAATTATTATGATATAGATGTTAGCAGTGCAATGAAATTGACCATTACTGAGGACACATTTTTTTTTTTTAAGATTTTATTTATTTATTTGTCAGGCAGAGATCACAAGTAGGCAGAGCAGCAGGCAGAGAGAGAGGGGGAAGCAGGCTCCCCGCTGAGCAGAGAGCCCTATGTGGGGCTTGATCCCAGGACCCTGGGATCATGACCCAAGCCGAAGGCAGAGGCCCAACCCGCTGAGCCACCCAGGTGCCCCAAGGACACCATTTTTAAGTACTTTAAACCATTGGTGATTTTGCAGTAAAGTCCTTTTTCCAGTGTCTTTGTTACTATACCACAGGGTGCCTCATAAACATGAGTAGACACATGTGTGCTGAATACCAGAGCTTTTTTGACCCAGCCATTTTTTTTTTTTTTAACTTCTGGTTGTGTGTTCTCTCTGCACATTGTGCATGCAGCTTTACTGAATGAAGAAAAATTATGGTAGCCCTCAAACATTGTTGTAGGACTCCCATTTATTTATACCTTGAGAGTATGAGGTTTTTATAAAATTATTTTTTTAGGTACATTTATAGGCACTACTTTATACCTGTGCTGTAGATTTTCAGAGCTGTGTAGAGCTGAGGCCATTATCAAGATTTATAGGCAAAAGAAAAATCATTGTACTTTACAAGTACAATATATTTATAAATTATATTTACAGTGTAAAACCTATGACTATAACTTTGAACTTCTTAGAGTTTGTCAGACTCTTACAATGAAATGCAATCTCATTTTTCAAGTTTCCTTCCAGAGTATACAAATCTCGATGTCATCAGTAATTTTTTTTCTAAATGAGAGTTTAAATATTATAATATCTATGGTTTTTTTAAGTAAGTTTTGGATTTTGAGAAATCTAATTGCATTTCCCAGAAAGGAATAATGAGAATTCCTTTTTTTTACACATCTGAGCAGTTGCATTTGTCCAGTCTAGAATACACTCACTGATTTAGAGGAATAGAAGAAATAATCATGAACTTTAGTTTTCCTGCACATTTTTCAGTTATGACATAGAAATTTATAAGTGCCTTATCTAAGCAACTGAAATCATTTCTCATTTATAAGTTCCCAGAGATAAAGAATGACAGATTTATAAATACTGGATGTCATTGGGAAAATGATACATCACTTTCCCAATGACAGAGAATTTTAATTTAAGTAGTAAATTGTGTTTGTAGAAACATGTACATTATATAAAATGTTTATTTAAAAGTTTATTAAAATCAAAATTTTAACACTGTACTTGTACCACAGAGAAAAAGAATGGGTGAGAAGTGTTCTTGCTCTCAAGCAGCTTGTGTAATGAGGGGGAAATTATTAATAATAAGTAATACCCATAGTATAGGGTTGTACAAAGTATATACTGCAAAAGTAAGAATCACTAATTCTTGTGTTTCTGTAATTTTTTCAAAAGATTAACCTGTTAACCAATTAGCATGTGATTTACATATCACATGATGTGATGAGTACTGGGTGTTAAATGCAACTAATGAATCATTGAACACTACACCTAAAACTATAACAATGTACTATATGTTGGCTAATTGAATTTAATTTTTAAAAAAGGAAAAAAATAGAACTGTTTTATATTCTTGCCATCCTGTAAATAACTAAGTTTATGTATTACATTTTATAAGCTGCAAATATATAAGTGAAAATGAGATTATTTTTTTCCCAAGGTCACATAATAACAAATCAAGCTCCCAAATTACCCAGTTCATCTCATAGACTAAAATCATGGATAGAACCTTTGACTTTTCAACAGATCTAACTTAAATATAAGCCATACCACTTATTATCTCTTTTCTTAAGAAAACTTTGCTGTAATTTCCATACCTGTAAAAAGGGATATACAACTAACACCTCCCCAGGCTTTGACGAATATTAAATGAGATATGCATGAAGCCGACTTCATCTGTGAAACAGTTTATAGACACCTATGTTGGTAGCAGAAAACTTATAGAACAAGGTTTTAGGAAACTGCCTGTTAGATTTACTATAAGAAAGTACTGTACGAATGACTAACACAACTATGCTATGCCCCTTGCTGAAAATTAAACACACGTCTATGCATGAGTATATGCATATATGTGGATGTCAGCAATTATTGAACATCTCTAAATTTTTATGCGTTTAAAAAATGTAGTAAAAACATGTAACATGAAATCCACCCTCTTAAATTTAAAAATTTTTAACTGTAGTGTGGTATTAAAACTCTATGCATATTATAGTACAACAGATCTCTTGAACTCTCTCATCTTGAAAGACTGAAACTCTATATCCATTGAACAGCAACTCCCAATTACCTACTTTTCTAGTCCTTGTCAACCACCAGTCTACTTCCTGCTTACGTGAGTTTGACTACCTTAGACACCTCACGTAAGTAGAATTGTACAGTATATGTTGTTCTGTGATTGGTTTATTTCATTCAGCATGATGTCCTCACGTTCTGTCCATATTGCAGCATATGTCAAGATTTCCTTCTTTCTTAAGGCTGAATATTTCATTGTATGTATACATCATATTCTTCTTATCCACTCATCAACTGATGGACATTTTGGTTTTTCTGTTTCATGTATGTTGTGAAATGCTGCAATGAATATGGTAGTTCAAGTATCTTTTTGAGAGCCTGTTTTCAGTGTTTCTTGGATAAATACCCAGAAGTGAGATTTCTGGGTCATATGGCAGTTCTATTTTTAAAAAATTTTAAAGGAAACTCCATGTTGTTTTCTATAGTGGTTGCACTATTTTGCATTACCAAGACAGTGCACAGGATTCCAGCTTCTTCATATCTTCATCAACATCCTTTTTTCTTTTTCAATATGTATTTTTTTTTAATACTGGCCATCCTAACACGTATGCAGTGATAGCTTGTTGTGATTCTGATTTGCATTTTCCTGATTATTAGTGATGTTGAGCATATTTTATATAAAGATTGGTCATTTGTATGTCTTCTTTGGAGAAATATCTATTCAAGTCATTTGTCCGTTTTAGTAGGATTATTTATTTACTGTTGATTTGTAGGTATTCCGTATATATTTCAGATATTAAAGCCTGTGACAGATAGATAGTTTGCAAATATTTTCTCCCATTCCAAAGATTGCTTTATGCTCTCTTGCTTGTTTTCTTTGCTGTGCAGAAGCTTAGTTTAATGTAATCCCATTTGTCTATTTTTGCTTTAATTGCTTTGCTTTTGATGTCATATCCAAGAAATCATTTCAATGTTATGATCAGACCAGTCTCAAAAAGCTTTTATTCCTATGTTTTCTTTAGGATTTTTATAGTCTTAGGTCTTAAGTTTAAGCCATTAATCCATTTTGCTTTAATTTTCATCTATGGTGTAAAAGTCCAGTTTTATTTTCTTACATATGAGTATCTAGTTTTCCCAAAGCCAATGTTTTTAAAGATTTTTATTTATTTATTTGACAGACAGAGATCACAAGTACGCAGAGAGGCAGGCAGAGAAGTGGTGGTAGGGGGAGCAGGCTCCCTGCTGAGCAGAGAGCCCGATGTGGGACTCCATCCCAGGACCCTGAGATCATGACCTGAGCCAAAGGCAGAGGCTTTAACCCACTGAGCCACCCAGGCGCCCCCCCAAAGCCATTTTTTGAAGAGATGTCCTTTCCCCAATGTAGTCTTGGCACCCTTATCAAAGATCATTTGACCATTACAAAAAATTATTTGATCAAATATGTGTGGGTGTATTTTTGGGTTCTCTACTCTGTTGCATTGGTCTATATGTTTGTCTTTATGCCAATACAATACTCTTTTGATTGCTGAAGCTTTGTAATAGCTTTTGAAGTCAAAATGTGTGAGGCTTCCAGTTTTTTCTTCTGTCTCAAAATTGTTTTGGCAATTCAGGGTGTTTTAAGATTTCATATTAATTTTAGGAATTTTTTTTTAAATTCTTTCTTGGCAAAAAATACCATTAAGATTTGCACTGACTCTTTGATTACTTTGGGTATTGTGAACATTTTAACAATAAGTCTTCCAGGGGTGTCTGGGTGGCTCAGTAAGTTAAACATTTGCCTTCAGCTCAGGTTCTGATCCTAGGGTTCTGGGATCAAACCCCAAGTCAGGTGCCCTGCCCAGTATGGAACCTGCTTCTCCCTCTACCCCACTCCCCACTCATGTGTGCTCTCTCTCTCTCTCTCTCTCAAATAAATAAATAAAATCTTAAGCAGGTCTTCCAATACATGAACACAGATTGTCTTTCCATTTATTTGTGTTTTCTTTAATTTCTTTCATCAGTGTTTTGTAGTTTTCAGTATGTAAATCTTTTGCCTCCTTGATAAATTTATTCCTGGTATTTTATTCTTTTGATGCTACTGTAAATTTGCAGATTATTTGTTGTCAGGATATAAATGTGCAACTGATTTTTGTACATTGATTATGTATCTTGCAACTTCATTGCATTTGCTGAATTTGTGTATGTGGAATCTTTATGGTTTTCTACATCTAAGATAATGTCATTTGCAAACAGAGAATAAATGAACTTATTTCCAATTTAGATGGAATTTATGTCCTTTTCTTGCCTAGTTCCTTTGGCCAGGACTTTAGACTATATTAAATAGAAGTGACGAAGAGTGGGCATCCATGCCTTGTTCCTGATCTTAGAGAAAAAACTCTCAGTTTTTCATTATTTAGTATATTAGTTGTGAACTTTTTACATATGGCCTTTACTATGTTGAGTTAATTTCTTTCCTGTCCTAGTTTGTTGAGTGCTTTTGTCATGAAAGTGTGTTGCATTTTGTCAAACCCTTTTTCTGCATAAATGGAGATGATCCTGTAGTTTTTGTCTTTTGTTCTGTTAATGTTATTGATTTCCATATGTTGAACCATCTTTGCCTCCCAGCGATAAATTCCACTTGGTCATGGCATATGATTCTAATATGTTGTCAAAGTTTTAATACATGTGAGTATTTTTTTGAGGATTTTTCATGTATATTCCTCAGGAGTATTTGCCCGTTTTTGGTTTTTGTTTGTTTTTCTTGTGTCTTTTTTTAGCTTCATATCAGGGTAATTCTGTCTTCATAATATATCTTTGCAAGTGTTCTTTGTCTTCTATTTTCTGGAAGAGATTGAGAAGATTGGCATTAACTCATCTTAAAATGTTTGGTAGAATTCACCAGTGAAGCCATCGGTTATGGTTTTTTCTTTGATGAAAGGTTTTTGATTTCTGATTCAAATCTCCTTACTATTTACAATCTCCTTACTATTTATATAGTTACCAATCTGTCAGATTTTCTATTTCTTCATGATTCAGTTCTTCATACATTGTATTTTTTTAAAAAAACTTACTCATTTCTTCTGCCCAGTTTTTAGTTATCCAATTTTTTGGGCATATAACTGTTCATAGTAGTCTCTCATAACTCTTTTTATTTCTGTGGCATCAGTTATAATATCTCCTCATTCATTTATGATTTTATTTATTTGAGTTTTTTCCCTTTTTGTCTGGTTAATTTAGGTAAAGATTTGTCAATTTTGTCTGTCTTTTCACAAAACCTATTCCTAGTTTTATTGTCTCTTGTTAGTCTCTATTTTTTTTATTTCTGCTCTAATATTATTATTCCCTCTCTTCTGCTAACTTTGAGTTTAATGTAATTTTCTTCTTCTAGTTTCTTGAGGTATAAAATTAGGTTCTTTATTTGAGATCTCTCTTCTTTTTTAATGTAAGTATTTGCCACTCTAAACTATCCTTTTTATGATTTTGTTACTGTTTTATCCTATAAGTTTTGGTAATTTGTGCCTTTGTTTTATTTTCATTTATCTCAAGATATTTTCTAATTTCCCTTTTGATTTCCTCTTTGAATCATTTGTTGTCAAGAGTGTGTTTAGTTTTCACAAATCTGTAAATTTTCCAGTTGTCTTTCTAGAATTGATTTTTAGTTTCATTCCATTATCATCAGAAAAGATACTTGCTATAATTTTAAAATTCTTAAATCTGTTAACACTTATTTTGTAACCCAACATGTGTCTATCCTAGAGAATGTTTCATATACATTTTAGAAGAATGTGTATTCTACTGCTCTTGTGTAGATATTCCATACATGTTTATGAGGTATGTTTCATTTATAGTGTTGTTCATTTCCTATTTCTTTATTGATCTTCTGTTTGGATATCCTATTTATTATTGAAAGTGAGGTATTGCAATCTCCTATTATTATTGTGTTGTCTCTTTCTCTCCTCAGTTCTGTCAGTGTTTGCTTTATTTATATGGTCACTCCGATAATTCAGCCCATATGTACTTATAATTGATGTATCTACCTTTTGAATTGACTCTTCTTTTTTTATAATGTCCTTCCTTATCTGAGGACATTTTTTATTTAAAGTTAATTTGACTGATAAAAGTTGGCTATCCCTGATTTCTTTTGGTTAGCATTTGGATAGGTCTTTTTCCATCCTTTCACTTTTAGCTTATGTGTGCCCTTAAGTCTAAAGTGGGTCTCTTATAGAAGGCAAAAAAATGGATCTTTTTTTGTGTGTGTAAGGACTACAGGATATATCCTGAATATGTGGATTTTTTCCCCCAACTTAATTCATACAATTAGTTCATTTTGACCGCAGCTACTTTTTCCTCAGTGTTAGCATTGCAAAGACATTCAAATTTACTGCAAATTCTGAGTAATTAAAATTTCATTGTACCTCCTCTTTAGATTTAGCTTAATTCTGTCACATATATGAATGCATCTGTATTTTTAGTTATTTTTCTTTGCATCAGTAATTTTTCTTTGAATCAGTAATTCTTATTATTTATCCTTTACAGTAAAATAATTAAACATCACATTCAAGATCTGAAATGCTGTTAGCCTTATTAGCTGCTATATACCCATTTTGGGAAAGTACTTTATAGGTATGTAGCAATTACATAGTACATTTCCTCAAGGAATGCAAAACAGTTTATGACAATTATCTGATTTATGTGAAGTAAAATACTTTTCCTTTATTTAAGATCCCAAAGTCTTTTAATTAAAGGAAAAGTCTCTTCCTAGGCTTTTCTGATTCAGGACAGCCAATCCAAACCAGACCTGGAAACTACTACATTGTTCTGGGGTTCTTTGGGGAAGAAATGGAAGAATAGCACACCTGAAACAATTGTGATTTTGTGCTGTGCTGATAGTTGCCTAAACCATGTATTCTGTGTGTTTAAAGGGAAATGAAACTCAGCTAAATTTTCTGCTGGGCGAATGAGTGCACTGAAGAAAGCAGCAATGTAGCCTATGAACAACCCTTTCAACACGTTGCCTATTTTTGTGTATCCTCTTGTTTTATTTTGTGAGTAAGATTTCTGTAGAAAAGGAAAGACATCAAAATTATTTCAGTCCTCTTCAATAGTAGTTTTCTACCCTGTGTACTAGCCTATGACTCATTTGATAGGAATTATAAACACACTTTGTTCAGAAATAAGGGGAGTCAAGACTTCCTGTAATTAATATACTTGTACCATTTTAAGAAAAGTATGTGCTGTATATTTATACGTTAAAACACCAGGTAGTATAAAAATATTGTTGAAGTGATAAGTGATAGCTTTCAGAATTTTGGCATTTAAACCATTTCTTCTACAAAGCATTATGCTGGTAATGTTGTTTAGCAATAACTCTTGATTACTAAAGGCCTATGAGAG
>NC_081562.1:40263374-40298031 GCF_022355385.1 Mustela nigripes | reverse complement strand
ATAAATGTAGATTTTGAGAAAATCTGTCCAGTAGAAGGCTGGAAATGCTGATTTGGTAGTCAGGAACAAGTCTGGTTAAAGATGTGAATCTAAATGTCAAAACCACAGAGGTGATATGGAAGTTATGGAAGACTAGGGAATTTCCAAGAAAGAATGTAAAAGGTGAGTTAAGATACATTTCTAAATATTGACAAATTCAAAGGAATCCCATAGAAGAGGAAAAAATAAAGGATTTGCAGGACTCTGTGAACTTTGCAAAGAGCTTGAAGACTCATCATTGATATATTTCAAGAGAGAAGGGGTGAAAAGCTCGGAGGCAGGGGAGCATAATGCTAATCAAGCCATGGAACATAATTCCTGGGTTCAAATCCCAAGTCAATCATGTGCTCTTAGGCATGTCATTTAACCTACCTGAAACCACCTTCCTCCCTCACTTCTTTCCTTCCTTCCTTCCTCCCTCCCCCCTCCTCTCTCTCTCTCTCTCTCTCTCTCTCTCTCTTTCTTTCTTTCTCTTTTAAGATTTTATTTATTTATTTGTCAGAGAGAGAGAGAGCACACAAGCAGGGGGAATGGCAGGCAGAGGGAGAAGCAGCGTCCCGCCTGATGTGCGACTCAGTTTCAGGATCCTAGGATCGTGACATGAGCCAAAGACAGATGCTTAACTGACTGAGCCACCCAGGCACCCCCTACCTTAATCTTTGCAATGCCTGTCTCATAGATTTATTTGAGGATTATATAATATAAAGTAATTAGAAGAGTAGGACACATAGTAAGCATTCACTTCATGGATTTATTGACCTTTGTAAAGGCAATTCCAGTATTAGGAAGAAGATTCTGGAATCCAGAGGAGAAGAGAGAAATAACACTATACTTTTAAAATTTGAGGAAAATTACGTTTTTTGAAGTTTTTGTTTTAATTCCAGTTAATATACAGTGTTACATTAGTTTCAGGTGTAGAATACGTGATTCAACACTTCCATACCTCACTTGGTGCTCATCAGAAGTTCCTCGTTACTTCCCATCACCTGTTTCATGCATCCCACTATCTGCCTTCCCTCCGATAACTATCACTTTGCTCCCTATAGTTAAAAGTCTGTTTCTTGGTTTGTCTCTCTCTACTCTCCCTCTCTTTTCCCCCTTTCCTCACTTGTTTTGTCTCTTAAAGCCCACATATGGGTAAAATCATGCGGTACTTGTGTTTCTGTGACTTATTTGGCTTGGTGTAGGCTAGTTCTATGTTTAAGTCTTTAAGGAACCTCCATACTGTTTCCCACAGTGGCTGCACCAGTTTTCATTCCTACCAACAGAGCATGAAGGTTCCTTTTTCTCCATATCCTTGCAAACACTTGTTGTTTCTTGTGTTGTTGATTTTAGCCATTCTAACAGGTATGAGGTAATATGTCATTGTGGTTTTGATTTGCGTTTCCCTGATGATAAGTGATGATGAGCATCTTTTTATGTGTCTGTTGGCCATCTGCACGTCTTCTTTGGAGAAATGTCTTTTCATGTCTTCTGCCCATTTTTCATTGGACTATGCTATCAGGAGCTAATATCGCAAACAAAATATACAGCTAGGGAAGGATCATCATTAACACTGTTTGCTATAAATTCAAATTTTATTTTCTTCTTGATAGTTGCATTTCTTATTGGTTTCATGTGTGATCTCAACATATCACTGTTATTTTGAATTTATGACACACCTCATAAAACACACATACCAGAGGAGGCAAACTATCAGTTCACCACTGTTCCTCTGTGGTTTGCTTATGCTTTCATTATGGATATTCTCCTAATGTAGACATTGTTTTTAAAGACACTTATCCATTTTATAAAACTTAACTTTTGTCTGTATCTAATATATGTATCCTGTGGGTGTGAATTTGTTTAACAGAGCACAGGTAAGCAGCAGGACAGCACAGTAGACTGAGAACCAGCCAGTAAATGAGGGAACTGGGTCCCACCCCTTTGAACTGCAGAGCTGCCATTCTCATTCAAGTTACCCTGTTTATCCTACGTTAGTTCCACATCATCTGACACATTGACTCCATGAGAGTGCACACATTAGCCTGCACATGAATATTAATATAGCCTATTTTGTTTTTTCTTCTTTAGATTAAAAACAAATATATTCAGAATTTCAAATATTTTTTTCTTATGTCCCAATGGATTGCCTTGTTCATCCTGTGAGGCGAGTGCATTCTATTTTGGAATCTATGGCTTTGGTAAAGAAAAGTCTCTGAAGAAGGGAAGTGACAGGGCCAGATGTGAATTTTTGTGATCATTTTGATCACTGACCCAAATTTAGCAATGAAGTTGTATTGAGAAAGACCACAGGCAGGAAGGCCAAATAAGAGGTTATTGTTTATTGATTGCAGGCCAGAAACTGTGAGGTATGGCAGGAGTGATGATATGATAGAAATGAAACTCAAAGTTCAAGTGTTGGTGAATCCTTAGTAGTTGCTAAGGTAGGAGAAAGAATGTGGAATGACTTACTGATTCCTAACTGAAGCACAGTTGTTGGGTGTGTGTGTGTGTTTTGTTTTTTAAACTCTTAGAACAAAAACTAAATTCTTACGTGCTATGTTGCTTTTTCCAGGGGGGAAAATCACTGGTGGTTTTATTCTTTTCTGATACCATGCCGTATTTGTTTTAGTGTTTTCATTCATTCTATAGATACTCCCCTGGAGCCTGGATCTGTACTAAACAGTGATTCTTTGCAAATATCAGATAAGGTTATCCTCAGGCCTGCTTTCAATTTCTTTTGTAATATGATTCTCCTAAAATGGAAAGTCAATAATTTTTCATCATGAGATTAAAAAAGTGAGGATTATCTTCCTGATACATGATAAATGTTATATAAAAATATAGGTGACTTCCCTCAAGCCTCCTGTGTGTAGCTCATTGCTGCTGTGTTTCTTGCCTTTAGCTGGGATGACAGCAGCTCTGTGAGCAGTGGTCTCAGTGACACCCTTGATAATATCAGCACGGACGACTTGAACACCACATCCTCGGTCAGCTCTTACTCCAACATCACAGTCCCCTCCAGGAAGAACACACAGGTGAGAATTGCCTGCCTTCTTTCTCCAGTACTTCTCCCAGGCTTACTCCCCAAACCGTTTCATCTGAGATTAAAATATAGCATGACCTTTGAATCTGATATAATCGTATAAATAGAAGCAACTTGTTTTTATGTATTTTTTTCCTATTGATTACAGGCCAACCGAGAAAGACTTACTTTCCATATCTCTTTTTGTAATATTGATATTTTTAACCCTAAAAATTATTATTTTTTTTAAAGATTTTATTTATTTATTTGACAGAGAGAAATCACAAGTAGATGGAGAGGCAGGCAGAGAGAGAGGAAGGGAAGCAGGCTCTCCGCTGAGCAGAGAGCCCGATGTGGGACTCGATCCCAGGACTCTGAGATCATGACCTGAGCCGAAGGCAGCGGCTTAACCCACTGAGCCACCCAGGCGCCCCTAAAAATTATTTTGATAGCCTCATTTTTAGATAGTTCTTGATTAATTTTATATTGATCTCTGAAATAAATCACTACATCTCTTGAGAATGGTAAATCAAGAGTGGGTATTAGATGATTAAGTTTTATCTTGTCCTCCTTTTCCTTGTTAAACTTGACATAGAAAATTCCTTCCTCTCTGGAGTATTTAATTTGGGGTTTTCTGCGCATATTTATTCTGACATTCTCTAATATGTGCAAGTAAGAATTACGTGGCCAAAATTAATGAAACTTAAATGAAGACAGATAAAAATAGGAGTCTTTGGAATTCTTTTGAAATATAAATCCGTGCTTTTTTTTTTTTTAAACCAGTTATCTGAAGGTACATTCCAGGGCCTATTCACACTTCATAGATTTTTCTGCCCAAAGTTTCTTGGTAATATTTTCCCCATAGCTGAAGACAGATTCCGAGAAACGTTCTACGACAGATGAGACATGGGATACTACCGAGGAGCTGAAAAAACCAGAGGAGGACTTAGACAGCCATGGGGATGGCACTGGCAAGTGGAAAGGTGTTTCCTCAGGACTTCCTGAAGACCCCGAGAAGACAGCACAGAAAGCCTCCCTGTCCATCTCCCAGACAGGTTCCTGGAGAAGGGGCATGTCTGCCCAAGGAGGAGCGTCCTCTAGGCAGAAAGCTGGAACGAGCGCACTCAAGACCCCGGGTAGGCTTGTCACTTCACAGCTGTTATGCAAAAATGTTTTAATTTACGGTTTCCATTCCATCTTTGTTCACGTTAATACGAGCTTTATTTTTAATTACATCATATTCTTCTCTGTATAGTTATTCTTTTCCATGTAAATTTCACATACTTTACCATAGAAGCCCACATGAATATAACAATCTAGGCGTTCTTGAGGGAGCACCATTATAATTTGGGGCTATTGAGTGTCTTTATTCTGCCATAGTCATTTCTGTTCATGCAGAAATAAAAGAAGTCGGCTTCATAAAAATAAGATTGCTTTCCTTCTGCCTTCCTTATGAAAGTTTGGACTATTTATGTTAAATATGCCACTAAATTTCACTATCACCACTGAGAGGCAAGAGCAATCACACTAATGTGATGGGTTGGACGGCTGGAGATTTGAAACACCATTTGTGAATTATACTTTAAGAAAGAAGAGAGTGAAAGACTTCTGCCAAATTGTACTATCTTTTTTTTTTTTTAAGATTTTTTTCCCTATTTTAAAAATGGTGCCCAATTTTAAATAGTGCCACGGGAGGTATTGTTGTACCAGAGGACTCTAAGTAGAAGCGTCTTCCAGCTATTCAAATGAATTCTTTTTCTAGCACTTAGCTTGATAAGATTAAGTGCTATCCTGATAAAGGAAGAGAGTTGTGAGATATAAGACAGTAACAAACTGCAAAAATATATGTTTTCATTTTATCTCCTTCATCACTGGTCACATTTCCTCGAAGAGCCATATTTTTATAGCTTTGTAGGCAATCCTCTTGGTATGTTAAAGCTTGTACCTATTGAGATCTAAATAAATAGATAGAAACTGAAGTAATTTAAGATGTATTCACATTTTTACACGTCGTTTACAAAAAGGTTACTGCGTTCATCAGAATGCACATGCATGTATATTTGTGTATTTCTCGTTAATTAGGGAAAACGGATGATGCCAAAGCTTCAGAGAAAGGCAAAACTCCCCTAAAAGGGTCATCTCTACAGAGGTCTCCTTCAGATGCAGGAAAAAGCAGCGGAGATGAGGGGAAAAAGCCCCCATCGGGCATTGGAAGATCAGCTGCTCCCAGCTCTTTTGGATTTAAGAAACCAAGCGGAGTAGGGTCATCTACTATGATCACAAGCAGTGGGGCAACAATAACAAGCGGGTCGGCCACCCTGGGTAAAATTCCCAAATCTGCTGCCATTGGTGGGAAGTCAAATGCAGGGAGAAAAACCAGTCTGGACGGTTCCCAGAATCAGGAAGATGGTGTGCTGCATGTGGGCTCCAAGACCTCTCTCCAGTACCGTAGTTTGCCTCGCCCTTCCAAATCCAGCACCAGCGGCATCCCCGGCCGAGGCGGCCACAGGTCCAGCACCAGCAGCATCGATTCCAACGTCAGCAGCAAGTCGGCTGGTGCCTCCACCTCGAAACTCAGAGAACCCACTAAGATTGGGTCAGGGCGCTCGAGCCCCGTCACTGTCAACCAGACAGACAAGGAGAAGGAAAAAGTAGCAGTCTCAGATTCAGAGAGTGTTTCTTTGTCAGGTTCCCCCAAATCCAGCCCTACCTCTGCCAGTGCCTGTGGGACACAAGGGCTCAGGCAGCCAGGATCCAAGTATCCTGACATTGCCTCACCTACGTTTCGAAGGTAAGAATGTATAAAATGACGCTGGGAAAACAGAAAATGCTATACTGTAGGATTCACGGGAACTGTTTAATAAATATAAATAATCCATGTGTGTCCTAAATCCTGTATCCTAAACGTGTGTGTGTGTGCGCACACACACACACACACACACACACACACACAAACACACGTTTAGGATATACATGTATATCCTAAATGTGTGTTCTAAAGTTCATATATCTTAGATTCTTTTAGTTTCTGAGTGCAGAGAGTTTTAAAGAGCTGATCTTATAAATAGCTAGGGGAAAAAATGGTGTTCATTTTGAGAAATGCTCAAACTTCTCAGTCCCTCTATCCATCGAATATTAGCAACACAGACAGCATTTATAAGAAACTTAAAAATAGATGGTAATACCGAGAGGTAGTAATAAAATAATCACTTTAAAATTTCCATAGATTTCCATCTCTCCTTTTCACAATTAAAAATAAAATAAAATAGGTCTTCATGACTATTGGTATTCGTTTCCAGTGCTTATGGCTCTTAATGAGTCAATGATCATGAATGTAGATGAAACTGTTTTCCTTGTAAGAGATCAGATTGGAAAATGATGTAGCACCATATCTTAACATATTAATGAAAATCAAGGTATATCATGGACAGAATTTGAAACAGCTGGATGTTTCATATAGGGTTTCAGTTCCAGGGTGGGCGAGGATTCGTAGCTTCATCAGCTTTCTTGGATAGGACTCTGATGAGCAGTATAACTTGGTTTCTGTAGAGGGACTATCTTTAGTACTGAATGTGTGGACTATGATTGTTTCAAATACTAATATATTTTAAGTGGCAAGAAAATACATAGCATTAAAGACTTGGGACAAATGGTTAAACCTCTCTGGTTCTGTTTCCTTGTTTATGAAATGATAGAGTGTGGTTTAGAGTCCACTATATGTTAAGTATTTTAAATATTTGTTTTTATTACAATGAATAAACCAAGAACCTTGATAACTGGGAAATAAAGGGTCTTGGAATATTTACATTTCAAGCAATCTCAGATACATGATTGTTTGAAAGCCTAGATGTTATAAGCCTCAGTAGAAATACTAATTCTGAAAAACTGGCTTTTTGAAATGTTGATTCTCATTGGAAAGAATAATGACTCGTAGTGGGAGTAATTATTTCTGTTGTTTAAATAAAAGCCAATAGTGCCCTCCAGTGGCCCATTACCTATGAAACAATTTCTCATATTCGTCATAAAATATTTTTCACTATAGGAAATACAGATTTCATTGCAACTTAATTAGTTAGTAATCATTACGCCATTACTTCATATCACTTTATTTCCATATTTACATAAATTTGATTATATCATCTGCTCCATTTACAAAACTAAAATGTTTTCTGAACTGAACTCCTACATCTAAGTTAGCACCAACTATGTTTCAAATCACTATTATAAATATATACTTGAATAGCCCTGGCAACAGACATAAAACCTCTGGTCTCTCTTGAGGAAAATACACACAAACCAACATGTTGCCAACAGTGTCCAATCACATTTCTAACGGACTGCCGTCACTCAGGCCACCAGATAAGTAACATAACCTCCAAACCTTGCCTTAAGCACTCCTTTTAGTTTCTGAATAAACTGTTACAGTGAAAAAAAGAAAGAAAGAAAGAAAAGAAAAAACAATTTAAGTGTTACGTACCGAATGCGTAGAAGTTGTTTCATTATAATGGTTCTGTAAATAGGTAACAGCAAGTGTGCTCAAACTCTTTAATTTTCTCGAAAGAATCTCATAATCACTTAACCTGTGAAAGCCAAGGATTTTCATGTTTGATCTACTTTTATTTTTCCCCTTTCCTCCCCACCCCCTGGGTGGCAGCCCAGTACCAACTTACACTTATGGTGATATGAGAGATTTTTTGGCACGAGATTAAGAAGTTCGAGCTTATAAAGTTCATTAACATAGAGACAGGAAGTGCTTGGCAGCTCAGGCGCTAAAGCACACTTGGCTCTGTGTACTGTAACCCTAGATATTTAATGTGGATATTAGTGTCTCGGAACAACTGAAGTTGTTATTTGTTTTTCTTTTAGGTTGTTTGGTGCCAAGGCAGGTGGCAAATCTGCCTCTGCACCTAATACTGAGGGTGTGAAATCCTCCTCAGTAATGCCCAGTCCTAGTACCACATTAGCGCGGCAAGGCAGTCTGGAGTCACCGTCGTCTGGTACGGGCAGCATGGGCAGTGCTGGTGGGCTGAGTGGCAGCAGCAGCCCTCTCTTCAATAAACCCTCAGACTTAACTACAGATGTTATAAGCTTAAGTCACTCGTTGGCTTCCAGCCCAGCATCGGTCCACTCTTTCACCTCAGGTGGTCTCGTGTGGGCTGCCAATCTGAGCAGTTCCTCTGCTGGCAGCAAGGACACTCCAAGTTACCAGTCCATGACTAGCCTCCATACGAGCTCTGAGTCTATTGACCTCCCCCTCAGCCATCATGGCTCCCTGTCTGGACTGACCACAGGCACTCACGAGGTGCAGAGCCTGCTCATGAGAACGGGTAGTGTGAGATCTACTCTCTCAGAAAGGTGAGCTTTCCTAGAGGCATTGATGAAGTCTTCCCTCTCCTTCCTCCCCACGCTGTGCCTACCTTCCTCCCCCACCAAATTTCCTTGATGTCAGTGGGAATGCCACTCTGTGAAGGAATATAAAATTAAAGGGATAGAAGATAAAGGAGGCTGGGCCTTTTGTTTGCTCTTACTACCAAGTTCGTAGAAGGAAAAAAAAAAAAGCCATGAAGAATAGGGTAATTGTATAATTAAGTTTCTTAATATGAATGCATACATATGTACCAAACAGGCAATTTGAATGAAATTTGAAGCATATGTTTATGTATTAAATGATGTCTTCTCAAGACATGTTAATGATTTGGCCTAAGCTCCAAGACAACGTAGCTCCTTATGATAATTTGAGCATTTTTAAAGACCGTATTTAAATGGATTCTACAATTAGGCTCTGAGCAATATGTTAAGTTTGCTTTATTAGTGCTTGTATAGGAAAAGAGCAAAAAGATCACTGGGGAATCGTAGTTGAGTTGGAAAAAAAGCCAATTGTCAGATATGAATTCTTAGAGAAAATTAATAACATCAGTAATATTTTTAATAGGCCTCTTGAAAATGAATCATTTTATAAAGTGTTTCCCATTGGTTTAAGCAGTTTTTTTTTTTTTTTAATTTACAATGAGAAACATAAAGAGGCATTCTTTACTGAATATGCTTACCAGAAAGTGTCACTGTTAACCAAAATGTCTTTAGATTCTCTCACCCCAAAAATCCTTTCTCAGGTATTTTGGTGCTGACTCCTTCCTCCTGGAAAATGTCCTGAATTGCCTCTTTTCCCAGATAAACTTAATGTAATTTGTTTCTTGACACACCTAAAGCTTTTAAAAATGCTGTTGGCCACATGTCTTAGTTGTGTTGTTTGTGAAAGCACTACCAGCCACTGGAAATGCCCAATATGGTTCCCTAAGCTTTTGTTCAGTCTGTTACTGAGGATGACCTATCACCTCTTTTCCAGACTTCCAGCCTTAATTCCAGATTCATTTTTTTAAAACATTGACTAAAGCTCTTACCTAGACTCTTACCACATGGCACTAGTTGTCCCTCAATCTAAAATTTCCCACTGTTCTTCCATTTCTCTTGCCTTTGTGAAATGTAAAACATGGCTTCCCTCCCACTGTACCTCTTGGTGTCCTCATGGACACGGACAGCCATGTCCATGAGACATCCCCT
The DNA here is from genome assembly GCF_022355385.1 of Mustela nigripes. Lineage (NCBI taxonomy): Eukaryota > Metazoa > Chordata > Mammalia > Carnivora > Mustelidae > Mustela > Mustela nigripes. The sequence goes on along the minus strand of NC_081562.1, from coordinate 40,288,427 downwards.
GATAAGAGAATTATTTATATTCTCTAAATTCTTTCTAAATATCTATGCTTGATAGTTCCTATGGTAGGCTGCTGATTATAAAATGATGTTTTTCTTCATCAACAAAAAACTGGGCCAAGAGACACAAGACAAACGCAGGGGGATAGAGACTAAACTGTAGCCATTTGCATCTGTGTCCTTTCTAGTTTTGTCATTATAGATAGCATATGTAAAGATCAACTATATACATGAAAACAAGTACTGTTTCATTTAAGCTTCTAGCTCAGAAATTAGGCTTCCTCCAGCATCTTGGATTTAAGTTTCCATGCTTTAAGGTAATGGGCACTTCCGTATGACATTTTTAAGACTTGTAACAAGAAAATCAAATTGTATTGAAAATCTGTTAACAACCTATAGTTTTAACAAATGCATCTTTGATTGTATACTGATAATGTGAGGAAGCCAAGTAACAGTGTCATAAGCACATGCAAATAGGTCATTATTTATTAACCCAAGTCACCTTCCAAATTACTAATTTTTTAAATCACCAATATGGCTGTATTAAGCTGACCATTTAGCCATCAACTTATTTCGCTCACCTTCAGATATTAAAAAATCAGGCATTGGTGGTTCAGTGGTAGAATTCTTGCCTGTCAGGTATCAAAAACCCAGAAAAGTAGACAACTGTTTGTAACCAAGTAAACTTCAAATCAAACCAGAGAATAAATTGAGTTTTATAGATACAAATGTAATGTTAGTATTTGACTTTTATCTGTATTTTAGCAGATGCCAAGATACATTTTCATTTACAAATACACTGACAAATATGTAGTCACAAATTTTCTTTAAGTAAATCTTCTTGTTGTTGATCAGTTTTTGAAATAGACCAGCTTTACAAATGGGATGTTCCAGTATTAAAAATAACCAGATAAACAATTTTTCTAAAATAAAGCTTAGGCTAATTTAAAATAAATTCATATTTTGCCCTTGATTCTTAGTGCAATGTATTGATGAATAGTAAAGTGTGAAAAATAAAATAACTTTCCTAGGTATAATATATAATATAAATATTAATTAGTTCCTCCCAGGATATTATTGGTTTGAAATAATTTTTGATATGAGAGGTTGTACTTTTTCTTGGGCAGGTAATAGCAATTTATTCTAATCTTTAAAAGTACATTTGAGAAAGTTTATGATCTATTGAAGAGAAAATAAGATCATATGAGAGATCCAGTCTTAATTAGAATTAAGCAGCCAGCTAAGGAAACCAAAGAGCCACACCTGACAGAAAATGTGCTAATGTGTAAATATTGCAAACAAAGTAATTAGAGTGATATGAAAGAGATGTGTAAAAGTTCAGGATTTACTTATCTACAATTTCAAAATATTTTACTGATATATTCATATCTTAACATTATTGAATCAATAGTTTTTCATAAAGCTTTTCACTTGGTTCAAATTCCTTTTTCATTAAAATGTCATAAAATAATAAATAATCACAAAAAATTCTTCAATAATTTTCCCTCCAGCTGCTCCAAATCATGGGTGGCCCCTGAGCCATAACCAGTTCCCAGTTACTTTGTTTAGTTTGTTTTGCTTTTTGTAACCTAACCAAACTTTTTTTTTCCTTACCTAATCAAACTTTAAAAATAATCTAAAGTAGTAATAAACTTTACACATTGCTGGCTTGTTTGGAAATACCAGCTCAAGGAGCCCTGCAGAGCTTCTGTTGGCTTGGAACAAACTGGGCCTGACCTCCTCAGACTGTTGGCTAAAATCCCCCCTCTCCCTTGTTGTTTCCACTGTCTGCGGGTCCTTGCAGGCATAGGAGCTTGTGACCTTTCAGGGTGTGTGGAAAGTGTCTACATTATAAAATGATCAGTATCCAGATTCAATCAGATATTTCTAAAGTTTGAAAAAAACTTCTATAGGCAAATTTAAATGTTTTTTTTTAATTTTTCTTTCATTCAATTCTCTGTGTGATATAAATACGTGCACTTTAGACAATTGATAATTTTGGCAAACAGTGCCTATTTTCAATCTCCTTGGCAATGTCAAGCTTTAATAAATCTGCACGCGTGAAAAAGATAACCTTTAAAATGGTTCATGACCATATTAATGCTTTAGCTTGACCATAGTTCCTATTTATAGGTTTTTCACATTTGTTCAGTCTGATTCCTTTTTGTTTGCTTATGCACACCATGAAAAAACTTTATGTAGTCAAAATGTATACTAGAACTGGTGTCTGCATAACAGGATATTTACCTTATGTGGACATTCCCAATAAATAAAGTCATTTAATGTCTTTGGTTGCTTTCTACTGCAGTGCTAAATAATGGAGTACACATAGAAGAAAACATTTTAGCTTTGAGTGATTAATTTTCAAATTGATGTGTTTGCATTTGTGTTATATCATCCCCATTTTGCATATCCTGTGTATTTATTTTGATCATTGGAGGTTCTACTGGAAGAGAGCTATCATTCCTCAAATTCAAGTTAATTTTATTCTTTGGTTATTCACATGCCAGAAATTGTAACAGAAACCCCTAGACTTGTCCCACTTAGCTGATGACACTCTCTTCTATTTTTAGAGAGGCCATTTCTCATTTTCTCCAGACACAACCTTTCATCCCTTTCTATGGCCAGTTGAGAATTCTTTAAAATAGAGCCAGATAAAACTTAGAGCCTTTTAAATACCTAACTTCGAATTTCCAAAAGATGGCATAGATTAATTCTATTAAATATTTAAATAAATGGTGCCAGAAACATTACATTTCAAGCAGATATTTATTATATTTTTCTTCTCTAATATACAAATGGATATATCTGCCTTTATTTTTATTAAAAATAATATGAATACAAAATTTAAGTATTAAGGTGTTTAATATCTCCTCTGCCCATTAGAAGTTATCACTTTAACTTAGGGAGAGCAGATCTATCCGATTTCTACCTATGATTCTCTTGCATTTGAAATCACAGTGGAAGTCTAGTCAGTTGCACACGGAAGCAAAAACCACCATAGCGGGACCTACAGGGGAATTATGTAAACAAATGACTTAGTCTACCTGCTCATAATCCTGTCACTAAATTATCACCGCACATGTTAAAACAGTAGACCTCTGGTCACTTTGGTTGGCCTTTTCCAATAAGTTAAGCATCAAATATGTGTGACAAAAATTTTATTTTGTGAAGTTTAGAGAACCGTTTTTGTTGGATGTGTAATTTGGAGGTTTTGTTTGCATTATGTCCTTAGGGGTTTTCTTTGTTTTAACAGCATGCAGCTTGACAGAAATACACTACCCAAAAAGGGACTAAGGTAGATATTTCTCTCAGCCCCATTGCTGCCTTTGTCTGTTGTTACGTAAACTTTGTGTGCTGTCTCTCTCCCTCTTTCTTTCTTTGTTTGCAATAAGGTATCTGCCATTGAGGATGGCATCAAATTTAATCCTAATGTTTTCTCTGGCCTGAGGAGTTGATGAGATAAGCCTCTGGTTAGAGATACCAGTAGAGGTCAAGACTACGTAAATTAAATCCAGTCTAATGTCATTATTTGGGGAGCAGCAATTTTTGGTAGATTTCAGAACTCACTTCTATAAATTAAAATAAAATTAACTTCCCTAACCTTTGCATCTTGGAGGCATATGCTTGCAAAACCTCGACCCATATAGTCTACAGATGTGGCCAGTTAATGTTGAAAGGTTGAAGGATTCTCTAATTTGAATCAAAGAAAATACATTCTCATCATCAGAGGACAAATACTATAATTAAGGTATGAATTTTTAAAGAATCCTTTTGGTAAAAACTCCGGAGTTTTCATTTCTGTTTTTCAGGAGTGCTAGCCCATTTAGATAGTGAATTAGTCTAGGATAACATAATAATCTCAAAGTCATCATTCAGTTCATCATAAAAACTAAAATGAAAATTTAATCCATGGCCTTCCTTTACTATACAATTTAATCTGCGGAGAGGATAGAAAATGAATGACTAATAGAGGTATAACACATATGAACTTAATGAGTCAACTGTTCTTCGATGTTAAGAATTTATTTACTCTGGTGAAAATGAGCACTGGCCAAATAGGTCTTTCCCTGTTACCCTTTTTCTCGCCAGTCCCTTCATAATAGGAAACAGCTTGCAATTATTCCATTTCAAGATTTTGTTCCAGAAATTCATTTTCTACTAAAGTGAGCCCATTTTTCCCCCTTTTTAAAGAAAAAAATCTAGACATGATGTCAAGTGCCATTTTAACCAAATAAATGTGGTATTTTTTAATGTTTTCCTTTTTTTTTTTTTCCAAAAAAGATCTGTCAATTTGTGTTCCATTTCCTATGCCTTTCTGTGGCCATCACCCCAGTTCCCTTGGCTCCTGGCCTAGCCCTGTCTACCATATTTAGTCTGTGCTTTCACCATCTTCACATCCTTCCAAGCACTGTGCTTTTGAGTCCCTCTCAATTAACTTGGCTGTCTGCTCATTGCTTATGATTTTCAACTACATATCTCACAGAAGCATAATTTTCCTTTCAAAATCTTTTATTTTTTTTCCCCCTGTGAGATTCACACAGATGGTGTCAGATCATCTGGAAGAACTAAGCAATTATAATTAGATTCAATCTGTTTGAGAATGTTGTTCAGTCTGAATAGTAAGCTCCTCTCGATTGTTTCCTTGTCCTGGTATTGCCTTGCCCCCGTAGATGTGCTTCAGTGTCTGAGCTGTGCTGTTTTGCAGATACACCCCGTCGTCTCGGCAGGCCAACCAAGAAGAGGGCAAAGAGTGGCTGCGCTCGCATTCCACCGGAGGGCTGCAGGATGCTGGCAACCAGTCCCCTCTGCTCTCCCCTTCCGCCATGTCATCTTCTGCCACGGGAAAATACCACTTTTCCAACTTGGGTAAAATATTCTGAACACCATTTCATCTTGTTTCTTTGACCATCTGCCCTCACAGGAGCACTGCGATCTCTACGCAAAACATGTTATAAAACATATTCACTTAAGGAAAAGATAAAGACACCTTAAGAGTCCCTTTTATTTGTTTGATGGCTGGCTAGTCACAAAACACTTTCTAAAGGTTATGCAGCTTATTGTTGGTGACAATGAGCAACGACTTGACATTGGTACGACGGCTGTGATTTTACAGTCTAGGATCCAGAGGCACAGAGCGGTCATTTCACTCACAAAAAGGTCTCACCATTCATAAGAGGCAGAGGCAGGAATTGATCCCAGAACACCTGACTTCAAGCTTAGGGGTTTTTTTCAGAGTCCTCTTAAAAAACAGTAAAACATCTCCTTGTTTTTTGCTTAAAAACAAGCAAGTTTGCTTGTTTTTAAAGACATTTAAGAAAAAACATTTGCTTAATTTTTTTAAAATCCTTGACAAAATTTATCATACTGTTATAGAAAAACAAACTATAAAATAATTAAGAAGAAGGAAAAAGTAACTCCATGACTTTAAGATCACTTTTTTACAGGTAATCAAAATGAATAGAATTTCAAACCTCTCGTTAAAATGAATATGAATATTCCCTGTGAATGTTTTTTGATAAGTACAAGGAAAAAAAGTGACAAATTTAGCCATTGCATTACTTTGTACTTAGCATCATTTGTATGAAGTGTAAAATCATTTGTATAAATGTCACAGAAAACACAGGGAAGAGTGACAAAGTAATGAAAGAAGTCTAAACATGCCAGTTCTAATTTAATAGACCCAATGCTTTTAAAATTAGATTTCTATTCTATAAAATCACATATGAAGTAGTCTCATTATTATAATAATTATCATTATTTTGCTCCAACCATTTTTCTAGTAATGGACCCACCAGTTGTCCAAATTCTTGAATAGTTTGGGCTTTTCAACTTTTTCAATCCTATAGGACACTCACAGCTCTTTGTTTTCTCTTGTAATTTTTCCTGCTTTACAGAATAAAGCTTTGGCAATAGAAAACAATTATTTTGGTCATGGGTCCATATGAGCTAATGAATTCCTATTAAATACCAAGATTTTGCTGCTACACCTTCACAGGGAGACACTTATTTGCCTCATAATGAAAACAGATAGTATAGCCTTTACTTATAATTGTAATTATAAAACATAGCAAGAAGCTTAAAATTTTAACTTCAAAAACTAAATTGAAAATGTTTTTTATAAACTCATAAGAATATGAAATTAACTCTAATTTTATGCAACATCTGAAATAAAACCCAACTACTTGGAATGATGAGTTTGCTAGATACCCTCTGTCTCCTGTCAATCTTTTCAATACATGACATTAATTTGACTAACTGAATTCGTACCCCCACTATTTTATCATTTATATTGTTTTGATTAAATCCATGTGTTCCATTATTATTTGGAAAAAAAAATGCTCACCACTTACTATGTCTGACCTTGGCAAAGTCAATTTCCTCATCTGTGAAATGGATCCAAAATATCTAGGTTTTATTATGGGGGACTGATTTATGTGTACCAAGACTGATTTATGTGTACCAAGAGAGTATAAGACTTAAAAGACCTTGTTACCTCATCATTTTTATCAGAAACCATGCTTTATGTTATCAGAAAATAGCAGTGTAATTCAAATTCGTCTTACTGCCTCTACCATCATTATCAACATTTTTACCCATTGGGACTTAGAGAGGAAGACCTTCCCATATATGTCAACACTTTCTCATGTGCCCATCCAAATTTTATAAGCATACATGGCTTAAAATCAGGTGTTCTGAGGTCTATATGCTGTGTTATTTTAAAGAAAAAATGACCCGTTTTAAAAACATGAAATTTATTTTTTGTTGCAGGGTACCTGGGTGGCTCATTTGGGCATCAGACTCTTGGCTTCAGCTTAGGTCATGACCTCAGGGTCATGAAATCAAGACCTGTATGGGGCTCCACACCCAGCACAGAGTCTGCTTAGGATTCTCTCTCCCTCTCCCTGTGCCCCTCCCCTCGCCCATGTGCTAGCTTTCTCTCTCTCAAATAAATCTTAAAAAAAAAAAAAAAAAACCTTTTATTGATTTCCAGACCACCTGAATTTATATTTACTAGGTAAGACAGTGGGTACTATTAAAATGTAATCATAACTAAAGATTATTTTATTATTAAATTTAAAAAATGTATCATGGAATTTTTTAATGAGTATGGATAGCATTGTCTTCCAGTTCACTTTGGTCATCATTTGTCTTCAATTTGATCATTATCTCTTCTGAATGATCAGCAAGTGATTACTTAGTAGCAATTAAAATACCTGTGTTTTCTTCATCCTTTTTCCATATTAAAATATTTTAATACATAAAATTTTTAGAAATATTACTGTAAAAAGTCCTATATAATGAACAGAAATCTAAGATCACTTCAGTTACCTCATTATTGGTAGAGTAATATGAGTAAGCTGTGGTTTGTGTGTAGTTCTTGGTGTAGGTATGATCCCTGTAATAGAAACCATTCTACTCAAGAAAGCAAATCAGAACATAACTTGTGTAAACAAAATACATTTTTGTTTGAAATTTTGTTTACTGTTGGCCATAGTCTTTGTGAGGCATCTTATAACTGCCTGATACTTATTGTCATATTCCCACGAGTGACAGTTCCTCAGTCTCATTTTCTCCTTGCTGTAAGGGATAGTAGGAAGAAGTATTACTGTCAGCCGCTCACCTAGGAGTTCTATATATTTGTTGGCTCCTCTTGCATACAGAGTATTGTTTAAACAACTTTATGGAGAAATTTCTATGCTTTTGTGTTCACGGGTTCCTCTACCTTGAGTGCCCTCCTACTCCTCTCTCATATTTACCTTTTAAGCTATTGAGAATTGACCCTCTTCTTCTATATTCATGAAAGTACAGAATCTCAGAGACAGGAGACACCTACCTCTGGTTCAACTATTCAACTACTAGTTAAATACTTATGATAGCTCTAGCTTCTTCCCTAAACCCACCCATGACAGAAACTACTGAATCTAGATATATCACACTTTGAACTTCCTCTTTAAAAAAAAAATCAAATAAAATTTTCTTGAGTTGCTACCTAGTTTCTCTCATTTTTAGAAATTTTGCTGTGTCTCTAAGCTTTGAATGAGTCCAGAGGTTATTTATTCTGCTGTTTCAAAAAATTGTAATTCATGTTGAAACTGAAGGGCAGAGATTGAGACATTTGCCTGAAGCAAATGGAAAGCAAAGCCAGTATAGAATCCCTGTGCCAATTTGTGTACCATTGCAGAAATTCTTTTTGTCCATCATATTTTCATCCTCTGTTGTATAATTTTTCTTGGTTTACTTACATATTAATTTTTGTTCCTTTCAGTCACCACTGCTAGGGGCATGCCATATATATCTTTCTATTCAACCACTGACCCCAAAAACAGAACTGTCATAGACATTAACATAACTGAACATTCTTAAATAGCATGGGTGTAGTTTCAGTGGAGAAGCTATCAAAACTGTTTGTAAATGCAAACTCTTCACTTTAAAAATTCACCCTAATGGGGCCCCTGGGTGGCTAAGTAGGATAAGCCTCTGCCTTTGGCTCAGGTCATGATCTCAGGGTCATGGGATTGAGCCCTGCATCAGGCTCTCTGCTCAGCAGGGAGCCTGTTCCCAACCCCCGCCCCCCACCTGCTGCTCTGCCTACTTGTGATCTCTCTCTCTCTGTCAAAAAAAAAAAAAAAAAAAATCACCCTAATCCTCATTATCTCTTGGATGATTTAAGTCACATGTTTTGAAATTATAAAAGGACAATTTACTTGGATAGCTCTGCAACCATTATGCAAAGCCAAATAGTGAGTGAAATGACCTTCTAACTTCTAGATACATATTAACATAATACATTTACAAATGTGTTGAATACTCCATTCATTTAGCAAAGAGACAGTCCATACTGTGGACATAGAATAGGATGATTTACTCTAATCCAGACGCTCTAAACATAAACATCCAAGTCTAGAATGTCCTTCGGTATATCTTCTGGCAGTTGGTTAGCAATCAAATTGAACCATTCAATGCTGGCTGATGGAATGTACCTGAAAGATGTCTCTCTCCCTCCCTCCCACTCTCTCCCCTCGCTCACTCTCTCTCTCTCTCTCACTCTCCCTCTCTTCTCTCTCTCTGTCTCTCTCTCCACCCTCTGCCTCTCTCTCTCCCTTCCTCTCCTCACTCGCCCTCTTTCCCATCTCTCCCCTCTCCCCCCTCCCTCTCTCTCTTCCTCACCCTCCCTTCTTTTCTTCTTTCTTTCCTTCCTTCAGGGTTTTCTTTTTTCCAACAGATTGTACACTTTGCACATCCACAATTTCTTTCATCTTTTATTGTATTTCATATATGCACACACAGATATAATTCTAAATCTTTTATTTCTTTCCTTTTTCTTGTCCTTTTTTTTTTTATTCCAATCCACAACCACTCTATCAGAGTGTTGTTCCGTGCATGAATTCATCAAAACCTATAAAACATCCAGCATAGTGTCTGGAAAATAGAAGATATTCCCTTTCATTTGCCTCTCAGTGTATATGCCTCTTACTTTACATTATTTTGAAAGCCAGTCATTATATTAAAAAGAAATGTAATTCCCATGTCAAAGAAAAAAATAGCAAAATTTGAAATGATAATCAGTCATTCTAAACCAGTGACGTGAGTTCCCTAAGTTTTTCAAAGTACCCACAGGTTTTGTGATGGGATAAGTGGTTCCTGTCTCCCACCTCACATTTTCGTAACAACTTACTTTTCTTAAATATGAACATTTGTGATAAATATCTTTCTCAATTTTGTGCTTTGCTTTTGTTCCACATTTTAAGATGGTATTGCTTCTGAAGCAGGTGTACTTTCGGTCAACCACATCTTTCTTTAAATTCATAATTATCAGTTGGCATAAAAAGCTGAGTGTTATTAGAACTCTTTGGCAATGAACCCTAAGTAAATAAATTCTTGTTTCAAATTATGAACATGAGATACTGTTTGGGAAATATAACAGGTTTGTGACATTAGACAGGCTTCCCTCTGGACTCTGGTCTTAGATGCAGTGGAAGAGTTCAGTGTGATTAAACTGATGATAAGCTATAAACCACATATTACATTTCATTTAAAGAAAAATTTCATATTCTTCTTTTATAACTAACTCTGATAATAATGATGGTACTGACCATGGACTTACATAAATTCAGAACTCAGAATGATGAAAGTCTTTGTCTGGAAGCTTCAAAAGCGTCTTCGTGGGACATTTAGGTTTCTTTTGTTTTCTTTTCAATTTTGTTTTTTTCCATTAAAGAGGTGTATTCTTCTTGAAAAGAAACCTACAGAGCCTACGCAGGCAATCTTTTCTTCATAATCTCCAGCAGGATATACCATGCTGTTGTATTTCTAGCATGAACAAAAGAGGTTGCTTGGCAGCTTTGTTTAATATTGCTTTAGAAATTGACATACTGCTGGCCTTGAAAATGTTAGAGAAAAAAGGGACTCTCCTGAAACTGTTATTGAACATTTCAGGGGCAGACTGTCAGCCTGCCTTCAATAGAGACACCCATTAAATTCACGTTTCCGTAGAATTGGGATCACATTCTCACTTTCCAGCAGCCAACTGTTTTCATCATCCAAGCCCCAGAATAATGAGTCTATGTGTGCTTTGTTTTTCAGTGAGCCCAACCAATCTGTCTCAATTTAACCTTCCTGGGCCCAGCATGATGCGTTCAAATAGCATCCCAGCCCAAGACTCTTCCTTCGATCTCTACGATGACTCCCAGCTTTGTGGGAGTGCCACGTCTCTGGAAGAAAGGCCACGTGCCATCAGTCATTCAGGCTCATTCCGAGACAGCATGGAAGAAGGTAGGCGTAGGGGGAAATAAAGATGGAGTTCCTTTATTTAACTCAGAGATGAAAACTGTCACATCAGTTGCCATTACAAGGATTCCTGAAGAGTAAATAAATGAGTTAAGTGTAACTCTCATTTAGGGAGCCCTGAAGCTTGAGGAGGTTTTAATCTGCATTACCTTCTGTTTCTTTATGCATTTGGAAATGTGCCAGAAATTGTGTAGATTAATACTTGGTTATATAACAGTTCAGAACAAATTTGGTGTTCTCATACTACCACACATTGCCAGCTTGTATTCTCAGAAACTCCCTCTGGTGTTGGTTCTTGTTATATCATAATAGAATTCATATCATGTCTACTTTTTGTCTTCTAAGTTTCATTTTCTTATCCAATGTAATAAGGTTCTATGTGAATACTTTCTAATAGTTCTATTCAAAAAACTCAGGAGACAATTGATGTTCAAAGGTATGTAATTTTTTTTAACTACATAACTGCAGGTGTGAAATTTGATAATTAATATTTGAGAGATTTTCCTCTTTGATTTAATGAATGATTTTTAAAAGTATCCATAATGAAAAATTGTGGCAACACATACTATAAAGCATATCAGCTAAGAATAAAATAAAGGTAAACATAAAAGTTTAAATTGATCAGAATAAAATCAGACATTTTTATCTTTGGGGTAAATACCTAGGAGTACAATTGCTTGCCCTCTGCAAGGATGTAGATAAAACTAGATGAAGCTAAGCAAAATAAGCCAATCGAAGGAAGATAATTATCACAGGATCTCACTCATATGTGGAATTTTAGAAACAAACCAGAGGAGCATAGGAGAAGGGCGGGAAAAATAAAACAAGACATAATCAGAGAGGGAGGAAAACCACAAGAGACTTTTAACCATGGGAAACAAACAGAGCTGCTGAAGGGAATGGGGTAACTGGGTGAGGGGCATTAAGGAGGGCACGTCGTGTGATGAGCACTGGGTGTTATATACAACTGAAGTATCACTGACCTCTACCACTGAAACTAATAATACATTATATATTAATTGAATTTAAATTAAATTAAATTAAATTTTAAAAAAGAACAAAACCAATATAAAATCAGCCAACTATCCTAGTCTTTAATGATTATATATAAAAGAAAGGACTCCAGATCCTGAAATATATCGAGTTGTAAGCCTCTGTTCATCCATTTATTTGTGGTCTGAACTTCGGCCAATTTCTTAACTTTATCAGTCAGTGCTAATTCCTGCATCTGTAATCTCACAGATTTGTCATGAAAATGAAATGAGGGAGTAGTTCTGTTCCTTTCTCTTTCTCCTTCCTACTTTCTTAAAGGCTCTTCCGATTCAAAGTCTAGATAACTATGAGCATTGATTTTATGCTTTCTGGCCACTACTGTCCATTTAATCTGCTGACACTAAATCAGTTGACCATCATTGCCACTACCTTTGGGGACATTAACTGAATGATGGAGTTCATCGTGACAGTAGATTACACCCTGGGAGTCTCCTGATTGTGGCAGACTAGATGGACCAAATTGAACTAATTGGAAATGTAAAGTCATTGCTTTTTTGAGATGGTTCTATCACTCTCTTCACAGACTGGCATCTTATAATACCATAAAAATAATTTGCTGTGCATACTGATGGCTCTTCTAGAGTGCCTCATTTACAGATGGAATGCTCTTCATATGCTTGGGAAAGTCTGGCCTTCTGTGTATGAGGTTTAAATAATCTCAATTACTGAACACCAGTCTGAGTGGGCAAGATGGCTTTCAGATGCCCATACACTGAACACTGACCTATTTTAATTCTTACATTGTGGTCTACAATCAAGGGATTATTGAACTAGTGAGGTGGAAGTGGCTTTACTGATGCCCTCTCTGCTCAATGATAACTGTGAAGATAAAGAAACAGCCACACAGTAGGAGGTTTAGACCCCTAAATAACAAGTAGCAGCAACAGAGCAGAATTAAGATCTCCCGATTCATTGTCCACCTGCCTTCTGCACACCGTGCCAAAAATCTTAGTGCATTCTGGTGCATACTTAGTGCATACTGTTGTTGGAGGTTGAAAGAATGTGGAATTGTATTTGTATTGTGTTCTTTAGATGACTAACATTTTGCCCACCTCACAGAGTGGTGACAGTTGCTTGAGCGAGATATCTGGGAGCTGTCCTTCATTGCTCTTTTGACCACATGTTTATATGAGTGAAGTCAGTTTTAAAGAGGTTCTTCCTGGAGTCCCTCAAATTCATCTCTATTTTGAGACCCACTGCCACAATCCTACCTTTGTAGTACCAGAGAGTATTTTTTACTCTATTGCAATTATCTTCTTAGTTGTATACCTTTCTACTTTTCTTTTTAAGCTCCTAGGATTGTGTCATCATTTTTATAGTGCCACAAACGAGGAAGGGCCTGTCACATTGGGTGGGCCCAACTAATGTTTGTTGAATGGATGAATATTCAGAAATAACTTTACCCCACAGTGAAAAGAGGAAGGACTTTTCTACAAATATAATTAAGCACACTTTTACCACCCATTGGGCTTCATACATCAGATGTGCAGAAATATAAAACAGTCTATCAATTGTTTAAAATGGTATTTTGGTATACCTCAGTAAAAGACAGTATGCAATTTCCATTCTTAATTTCAGTGAGACACTACCTTGAAATAAGCATTTTTTTCTATGATTAGAAGTACAAAAGAAACAATAATTTTCCATTTAAAAGAGTGTAATCAACTCATCACAGATAATGTTGAAATAGCAAGTTCAATAAAATGCTTATTCCCCTGAAAGCATACAGTGAAAACAGTGAAAATGGATCTCTGTTGTATAAAAATGAAATAAATAAAACACATAAAGTTTTTTTTTAAGTTTAAAAGTTTTTGGCAACTTTATTTTAGATTTCCACTATTTTCTGGTTATTTATTCTGTGGACGTTTACTATAACTTTAAATAAACCCAGTCTTCTCAAAGGGCTTGTGTTTGTCCAATCCTGTCTAACGTGATGAAGGAAGTATTTTAGGGGGACAGGTGTGGGACCTTCCCATGTCTCAACAATTTGACCTCAAAAAAAATAACAGCAGAATTGCCCTCCGATTCTTAGATCTAGCTGTTACTATTTTACTCCCCCGCCTCCCTATTCTCCGCTCTCCAGCAAAGACCTGCTGGTTCTGAGCTGACTTCATTATATCACCTCTTGTTCTTTTTTGCTTTTTCCAGTTCATGGTTCTTCATTATCACTGGTCTCCAGCACTTCTTCTCTTTACTCAACAGTAAGTATCCGCTGTGAAAAGAAAGCTTCTACTGTTTCCAAGCACACAGATGATTCAGTAGATTGATATTGACACAGAAGTTACACGGTGAGATAAGGGTGTGTTCTGAGTGACCTCATACCCCATCCACGGACAGGTGCCGCTGGGCCAGCCCCTCTTTGGCCCTCTTAGATATGCCTTCACTTGACTTTTGTGTGCTTAGGAAAATCAGTGAGTGCATGAAAAACTGAATCTCGTAAAACCTATTGGGGTATGTCTGGGAATCCCTGAACCCATGTACTGGGCTATACCATAAATTTATGATATTGACTAGTTTTCCTTGTTCAGATCTCTGAGCCATGACTGGTGACGGTCCTATGGTATTTTCTCTATAAGAGTGATGTCTATTTATTTATTTTAAAGATTTTTTTTATTTGTCAGAGAGAGAGAGAGCACAAACAGGGGGAGCAGCGAGCAGAAGGAGAGGCAGGTTCCCCACTGAGCAAGGAGCCTGAAGCAGGACTCGATCCCAGGACCCTGGGATCATGGACTAAGCCGAAGGCAGATGTTTAACTGACTAAGCCACCCAGGCATCCCAAGAGTGAGATCTATTTAGTTTACTGAATTTCACTGGGACTTGAGCAGTGAATAATCCTAAATCCAGTACTGAAACGTTCATAAAAAGTTCAGTCTTTGCTGTTACTGATCAATTAAGCGTGATGGGCAATACTAATTGTTTTACTCATTTCATTAGGTTTCAATGTTAGGGCCCTCCTTTTAGAAACTCATCTTGCATAGTTACTGCTTTGGATAGTTACTCAAGATCAGACTACTGTTGGGAGAGACAGTATTTTTCACATCATTTCTCCTTTTAATTTGCCAATTACACTCTATAAATGAAAAAATCACTATTGTTATTTAAATTTACTGCTTTGGCAAATGGATAAGAAGTGAGAAAGGTGAAATGTTTTGGAAAAAAACAGATAAAAGAAATACATTAACACTGAGTGTCCCTCCTAATTGGCCCAATGCCCCTGCTTGTTGCGGGATGTGCTCGGACTTAAACCATTGTGGTTGAATCTATGCTTAACATCAAAAGATGCAGCATGAGGGGTGCCTGGGTGGCTCAGAGGGTGAAGCTTCAGCCTTCGGCTCAGGTCATGATCTCAGGGTCCTGGGATCAAGCTCCGTGTCGGGGTCCCCGCGCAGTGAGGGGTCTGCTTTCCCCTCTGCCTCTCCCCTCCACTCTTGCTCTTTCTCCCTCTCAAATGAGTAAATAATTTTCTTTTTAAAAAGATGCAGATTGATTAAATATTTTAAATATGTGCAAAAATAGTATTTGGATAAAATTACCTTCATTCAGCCTGAGAAAAACTCAAGAAGAAAAGGAGAATGGTTTAAGGGAAGACAAATGGCCAGTTAGTATGTAACCAGAGTCCACTAGAAAATTGTGTGATAATAAAAATGCTCTGTCTTGCACTAATACAGTAACCTCTGGCCATGTGTGGCTGTTGAGTATTTGCTGTGTCTCTGGTGTGATGAAGGAACTGAATTTTTAAGTTTCATTAATTTAACTTTCAGTAGGCACATGTGCCTAGTAGCTACTATATTGGATATTGCAGGTTTATAGGGAACAGAGAAGGGACATTTAAAAACTGTAGAAACTGTAAAAACCGTCTGACTCTTGGTTTTGGCTCTGGTCATCATCTCAGGATTGTGAGATCCAGCCCCACATTGGGTTCCATGCTGGGAATGGAGCCTTCTTGAGATTGTCTCTCTCCCTTGGGGCACCTGTGTGGCTCAATTATTAAGCGTCTGCCTTCTTCACAACCCCAGCGTCCTGGGATGGAGCCCAAATCGGGCTCTCTGCTCAGTGGGAAGCCTGCTCCTCCCTCTCCCACTCCATTTGTGTTCCCTCTCTCGCTGTGTCTCTCTCTGGCAAATAAATAAAAGTCTTAAGGGGTGCCTGGTTGGCTCAGTGGGTTAAGGCCTCTGCCTTCGGCTCAGGTCATGATCCCAGGACCTGGGATCGAGCCCCGAATCAGGCTCTCTGCTCAGCAGGGAGCCTGCTTCCTCCTCTTTCTGCCTGCCTCACTGACTACTTGTGATCTCTATCAAATAAATAAATAAAAATTCTTTAAAAAAAAAAGTCCTAAAAAATACATATATTTTCTCCCCCACCTAAATAAATAAATAAATAAGAGCAGATGTCAATCAGAAAGCATGAAAGAGAAATATTATAGTATCAGTATGATACAAAATGGAAACAGATTAAAATAAAGTGACTATATATGTATACGTTTATGCCAAAATTTAGAAATAAAAATACCCTTGTGTTATGTGTGAAAAGAATGGATTAGGTGATCAAGCCACATTAGAAGGTGATTTTTAGGATATTAGGGAATTCAAATAGTTGTACAGAACATGATAGAAATTATATTCTTGAGTTCATAAATAATCTAGAGTTAATTCAAATAAATGCGTATTTGGAGGACTGATAAAGAGAAAAATCAGAGATAATGAGGAGTCCTTTTGGCTTCTGTCCCCCATTATCATGCACTGAGATTCCACTGGCAATGAGAAAATATCTGTGAAAGTGCTTTTTAAACCATGAAGGCAAAAGGGAATTTTATCATTATTTTTCACGCCTATAAGGACTGGGGATCCAGATTCATTTGATTTGCATTCTTGCCTAACTCTATCAGCGGCTGTTGTGTGACATCAGGCAGGCTGCTAAGTGTCTCTGGACTATACCTGTGAAATAAAATTGGAAAACAACCGCCAGGCCTATCCCGTCTATCCCGTGGGTCTCACATAATTACTAGAGAAGACCAGGAATATTGTATACCATAATTATAAAAATTAATATTATAAATTAAAATTAATTATAAAAATGATAAGAAATAAATATTGTATACCATAAATTATAAAAATTATGGTGTCCTACATGGTTCTAAGAGCACTGTTTATATCAGAGTCTATGTGAATTGCATCTTTTGAAGTTCTGCAGTATATAGCTAATACACAACTGCATGGCGTGCCTTCATAAAATAATTTAAGTGTCTATGGGGAGAAAAAGTCCTTTTTTTTTTTTTTGGTTAAAAGAAGAATATTAGGCTCACGACTCCTGGCTGGCTCAGTCGGCTAGCATCTACCTTTGATTTAGGTCATGATCCCAGAGTCTTGGAATCAAGCCCACCAGGCTCCTTGCTCAGTGGGAAACCTGCTTCTCCCTCTGCCTGCCCCTCCCACTGCTTGTGGGCCCTCTCTCTTATACTGACAAATAAATAAATAAAATCTTTAAAAAAAAATTCTGAACTTAACAACATTCTAAATTGAAAAAAAAAAGAATATTAAGCTCTATCTGCTCTTATTAGGCAAAATTCTGTTTTTATGAACCATGAGTACAAACCTTGTTTACTCTAACATCATGTATATAGATTATAGAAGTATATATTTGCTGTATGTATTTCACTTAGAGATAATAAAACTAATAGCAATGGCTTGTTGCAAAGAACATTTACCTGTAAAGTCATCAGTCTAACAAATCTCATTGGAAGGACTCTCCCCCTGTAGATCTTTTAAAGCTTCTGTCATTAATGGTTCGGTAAATTTTCCAGAGTATCTTGTTATACAGTTGAGTATATCACCTTACAGAATTCTGAGCAGAAAGATTGCAGGAATTTGTATATTGGTTGGAAATCACAGGCCTAATTTCATCTCCCAAGTTGTTACCTTTGGCAAACTTAAGATGTGTGCTTGTGTTTAAATCCAAGCCAACACTGTGAAATCTGGAGCTTTTATCTAAAAATGCAAATTGCTAAATTCTTTTAATGTCATCAGAATATGGAGCAACACTGAGGTTAAATTCCTCCAGGTTTACCGTCACTTGGCATCACCCTCTTTAGATGTTGGCCTGTCTTCTCAGGCTGGTTCCTGCCTCTGCCACCTCTTCTTTTCTTCCTCAGTTTGGGTTCTTAGTTATGACTGTGCTGTTGTTTTTCTCATAGGAAAGACCTACTGCTTATTATCCATATCTCTATGAAAAGTGGGGAAAATAGGCTGAGGAAGGCTGTGTGATTTTTCTTTTTAATTCTAGAGCTCTTTTTTTATTCTTTATATTCCTGGCACTTTGATCCTTGCAGTAAATAGCTTCTTTCTGACTGATTATATACTAAACACTTTATTGAATCTGTTTTGTACTTGGAATCTAATTTATAGTAATAAGAGCAGGAGCTACATTTGGTTCATTAACATATTTCTTAATACACAGCTAATGCTGAAGGAAATTTTTTTTAGTAACTTTGAATGGGTTAATGAATGGCCAATTAATGGTTTATGGAATAAAGAATCATCTGATGTATTTTTATTTAGGCAAAATGTTTTATACTGTCTACCATCCTTCAGGACACTGAGCTTGGTTCAAAACCATCATTTAAAAGTGGCAAGTAATCACGTCCCATCATCATTAATCCCAAGCCTAAATCGCTGAAAGAAACATAATGTTAATATCCCGCCACACTGCTTCAGCTTGATGATAACACCTTACCTAGTATTAATAGCCACGGGGTATAAACAGAGGCAAAGATTAAGGAAAAAGATTATTCTGAAAACACAAGGACAAGAAAAGTCATTATTATATATAATACCTATAGAATTAATATATAATGGTTATGCTTATGGGTAGTATATATAACTTACTTGAGGCTATTTTAATGAGAAAATATATCTTCATAACTTTTTTGTTAAGTAGAATACATTGCTTTTTTTTAAACATACAAATTATTTATTATCAGTTTTACATAATCCTGGTAGGACTTGGAGCAGGATTTGGGCAGAATATAGTGGCAATAAACATGTGAAGTTCTAGGGAAAACAAATAGTCCCAGTTAATTGTACCATATGTCTTAAGACAAACAACTTCCAGCTTTCTTTGGCTTTAAGATGAAATTTCTATCTTAAAATGAGTTCTCTACTTCTGATTTAGAAACAAACTGTATCTAAGACCTTAAAATTATTAGAATTAAAAAAATTAAATCTTCCCTTAAAAATTAAAGTTGGGATGTAAAATATTCAAGTCTTACGATAGCATTGATTTTTCTTGATTTTTATTTTTTTTTTATTCTAAAGATTTTATTTATTTACTTGACAAAGAGAGATCACAAATAGTCAGAGAGGCAGGCAGAGAGAGAGAGAGGAGGAAGCAGGCTCCCTGCTGAGCAGAAAGCCCGATGCAGGGGCTCGATCCCAGGACCCTGAGATCATGACCTGAGCTGAAAGCAGAGGCTTAACCCACTGAGCCACCCTGGTGTACCTAGCATTGATTTTTAAAACAGTTTCCTTATAAAGGCTATTAGGATTCTACTGTTTAACTACTCTGTTATTTAAATACTATATTATTAACTATACATTATTTTTAAGAGTAGAGAAAATACAGGAAAGAGAACACTCAAGAAATACTTATGCATAAAAATATCTTTTTATTTATTTATTTTCCTTTGTTTTATTTTATGTTTTCTGTAGAAAAAAAAGGGGGGGTATAAAAAGTAGTTCAGGTACTTCTGCATCAATTAACCAGGCAATATCCCCAAAGGAGAGATATATGCATAAAAATATCTTTTTATTTATTTATTTTCCTCTGTTTTATTTTATATTTTCTGTAGAAAAAAAGGGGGTGGGGATAAAAAATAGTTCAGGTACTTCTGCATCAGTTAACCAGGAAATATCCCCAAGGGAGAGATAGGAGATAAGAGGTTTTTTGGTTTTTTTTGCTTTGAAATGGCTCAAGGGAACCGGCAGATTTGTAGTGTTCAGCGATATTTTCATTCTCCAGCTTTTTCCAGAGTAAGGGAGCTTCCCAAATGTAATGGTACACATAACTCATTTTCTGGCGTTTTGCAGCCCAGCACAAAGAAGAAAAACAGAACTAGGAATTTTCTGTAACTGAGTCCAAAACAGCCTGTGAGTTCCTCCAGCAGTCCTCATTGCCATAATGTGTATGACTCAAGATGTTTGCCAGCCACTTTTATCACCATCTTGACACTGGGCATTTTACTGTTTTGCTGACTTGCAGCTCAGTAAACTTAATGAATCATCATTAAAGACAGTGAAAGAAGATAGAAACTAATGAACTGCTTTTCTGTGGCTATCAGTAGAGGCCAATATGTTCTCTCCAGCTTTATTTGGCTTTTTTTTTTTTAATGATATATAAATCACAGAGTGAAATTAAGACTCCCAAGTCTCAGCTGAAGATCTCCCTAATATCATGGAGTGCATTTTCTATTATATGTCTGAAAAAAATCTGTCATTTCCTTTTTTAGAGTATAATTTTATAACTACTTTTGTTTTTGTTTCTTATAGACTGAATCTTAGAGTAACATTGTCTTTAATTCCAACTTTGCTTTTAAGGCATGTTATATATCCATGAATCAAATGACCTACATTTTCAATATACCATTTATATATAGGGAAGCATTAATTTGCAATACTAAAGGTTCCTATCATAATGATAATATAATAATACCATCATAATTATAATGTATAAATACAATATAAGTATCAGTCATTGATAATAATATAAAATAAGATGTATTTTACTATCATATGTATTTTACTAGTCTTATGTTGGGTCATAGTATCTTAATTATACAATGGAATGATTCATTTATACTTGTGGGACAAAATGACATTGGTTATTTATAGATGAATTTTTACCTTTTGTCTTTTACAGGCTGAAGAAAAAGCTCATTCAGAGGTAAAGTTTGTAGCATGCTTGTATTTGACCCTTTGTTTACATTTGTGATGAAATGAATGTTTCCACCACTGGAGGGCTCTATGATACAGTGGCATAGCTCTCCCGTGCTGCTGATGGAAGCAATGCTCTAGTTGTTAAATGGTTTTTGGTATTTACTCATAAAGAAAATGAAAGGAAGTTTTTAAAAGCAAGCCCTCCTCTCACGTTCTAGAATGGAGTTTGAGATCAACAACTAACAAATTGCCTGTAGTACTAAGCACTCATTGAATCTGCTGAATGAATGAATGTGTGGTCTTGCACGTTTATTGTAGTCTCCTTTCCCCAGCGCCTGTGAGATTAACTGCATAGGATTAATGAAACTGTTGAATCTTAGGCACCAGACCTCCACAGTAGAAGCTACCAGCATCCCAGCCCATCTGTTTCATGCCAGAATTTTTCTTCTCTAATAGCCACTTTATGTCTAGTGTGGTATATAGAACTAATCACACACATTTCACAAATACTTTGTTGCAATCATGTACGAATCAGATTGCAACCTGGAGAGAATATTCTTTTTATTTCCCTTTGTGAAATAATTGTCCTACCCAAGGAGAGCAGGACTTTAATTAGACCTTTATTCAGAATGTGGTAATGACTATTTGATTGGCTTACACTGAGGCAATCAGACCACAGAGAATATCAGTGTCTTGGTAGTAGCTTTTGCAAAGGAACTCCTTGCCTTACTTTGCTTTATGTAAAATTTATGCTGTGTTTAAAAATATCAAAATAGTATTGATTATAGCAATTTGATCTTTATAATTGCTATACAAAAAAGTGAATATGTTTAGGAAAAAAAAAAACCCTAGAGTATTTTATTTACATGGACAGGACAACACTTCTAATTTGGTTATAATATGGTTACTGAGGTATTCAAATGTTGCCTATTTGCCTGATTAGTACTTCTCTGACCTCGCCTTGTATCATTCCTCCCCTTAATGGGTCATGGTTTTTTAAAAATAGTTTACATTATTAAAAGGTTTCCAAGATCACATTGTAAAGGATCTTATAATAGATACTATTAATTTGAGAAAGGCTCTTTGGATTTGTATTGGTTTAAGATAAAATAGATGGTCTGTTTTCTGGGACTATAGGTGGTCATCATTCAAATATAAGTCAAGTCCTATTTGGGGCTAGTGTATCTCCTTTTAAAAAAACCAGGAACAAAATGGATTCACATTTGGTGAAATTATGTAAGTGTCCACAGTTTCTGCTTCCAGCTTAAAGTCCACAACTTTCTTTGAGTTCCTCAATGTTGACTGCCATTTCTTTTCCACAAAAGAGGGGGGAAGAAAAAAAGACAGTTAATGAACTATGTCAGGAATGCTCTTTCAAACTGAAACAGTATCCCAAAAGTCCACCCACGGCAACAGAGACTTCTTTTTGCAGAAATGAGAAGAATTAGAGTGCAATGTTTGGCATCTAAGTAACTAAGAACCTTTGAGACCAGAAGTCTACTTATAGACTTAGCCTCAGATGGTAGTCGATGCTTTACCCTTACTAATCTGTGTTCACATGTCTCAGCAACAGGAGGCATGCAGATTTATTTGCAGAAAGTGCTTATATTAACCATTTAAATGCGATATGAAATATTGCCTTTATTTGGTTCAATTTTATTTCACTGTGAACTTAGCTAAAGAGGAAGGCAACTAGCATATTTGTTTTGTTGGCTTATCTAATTATTTGAACAGTATTACTAAATTCCCCCTCAGTTTTAAACTGTAGGTAATCTATAAAGCATTTCTTCTCTGAATTAATAGTAACTCAATGCATAACAGGAATTATAATAAAGATTTGGGAAGGTTTCTCTGAGTGTTAGTCATTGAAACGCTACCTAATAAAATTATTTTCAAATATGGACTCAATATATCTGGAAATAAGCCAACTTTCAGTGACTCCAGGATAGTCTACAGCTTCTGGAAGTTGCCAAACTACAGAAAATTAAAATAAGCATGCATCAAAAAAACTGAAATTTTTTTTGCTAAAACTCCATGCTAAACACTATGCTAGAATATTCAGTACTTTTTGCTAAATGAGGACCTAGAAGAAATGTGTATGTGTATATTTAGTTTTTAAAAAGAAAATATTTTACTGCCTGAGCTTTATTATCACTAATTCCCAGAGCTAGAAAAATCAATAGAGAAAGTCAGCTGATTCTAGAGCCAGGAAAGTGGAACCATGGAGCAAGCAAGCATCCTTTAAGCATTTGAGTCCTAACCTTGAACATAGTCACTTACCTCTCCTGACACGTGGAATTCCACTGTTACTATATATTTAGCTAGTGCTCACATTTCTTTGGTTTTTCAGGAATTAGTACTGATACACTAATTAAGAGGTTGCATGAGCGAAATACAGTATTTACTTTCTTGGATTGAATTCTTAGTTTTAAGGAAAAATCTAGCTTATTGAACTGATCTTTTTAAATTACACTCAGCAAATCCACAAACTGCGGCGAGAACTGGTTGCCTCACAAGAAAAAGTTGCTACCCTCACATCTCAACTTTCAGCAAATGTAAGTCACTTTTGATTCTTTTTTTGATATATTAAAACAGATTTGTATGTAGTAAATGGGATAATTTTGCAAACTTTAAATGTCCCAAAACAGTCTTCAGTCACTCATATAAAGGTAAACTTTCCTGCACATTGAGTAAACCCTAATTGACATGGTTAATTTTTATTTCTTCTAAAGTTGGAAATATTAGTAACAGTTTCAAGAGCTATCTCTTTTCTTATGTCTTATTTTTATTACTCTCCTTAGATTTTTTTTTTTTTTTTCAAGCCACCATAGGGTTGGGGGTTGATAGCTATTAACTTTGGAAGATAAAAAATTCTATGTGCCCTGACTTCTTCAGTGCAATTTAGTTAAGCATCCAATTAAATCCCCCCCCCCAAAAAATAGGTTCAAATTTGGGTATCTGAGCAATACTGTAAATGAGAGATAGTTCTCTTAAAAATTTTGGCAGCCTTCTCACAACAGTTTGACCCATTGAGAATGGCAAAAAAAAAAATGCCAACAAAGACCATCAATAATATTAACATTTATTGGATATCTTTCAGTGTGCTAGGGAGTCCTGAGAACAGATGCAGAATAGTACAGGGGACCCTGTGGCATTGTGCCTGGTCCTAAGCAGTGTAGAGTCGGGAGCAGCAGTGAGGACTAAGGAAGCTCCTGCTGTTTTGCCATATGTCCTGCCACATCCCTTCAACATTAATCTGCTCAGTTGGATGGTGTAGCTTTGGGACCCTCATCTGCCTCACCAATCCCTGCTCTCCATTGAGGTTTTTCTACATCCTGGACAAAGCAGGACATAGCAAGAGAGAGCAGGTGTAGTCCCACAGGGTAGGACTTGATTAAGAGGGATTTTAAGGATAAAAAGTATGGTAAAATATAACTTCCACAGCATGTAAGGAAGTCATTTCCCTCACCGTAGATTCATTTTCACAGTGTGTTTGAAGGGGTTTTATCTTCTCAACTTTGGGAGAATCAGATTAATTTGGGATTGTGTGTATTTATTTTTATAGATGTTGTCGGGGGATTGTTAAAACTCAGAGTTTTAGAGAATTTGGGGGCAATACTGGAAGAGAACGGAATTATTTAAGCTATAGTTTACATATAAGAATAAGTCTTAAATAGTTCAGAAGCAGCTATAAATTTTATACTAGAGGCTGGATGAATAATAGTTTAAAATACTCTGTCTGGGCTCCTGAATCTTTACCAAGAGGACATATGATAGTGTAAATGTCAAATGTAAGTGTCAAAAACACACTGGGTTGGGTTTATCTTTTATGAGGAAGGCTCAGTGACAGGCCCTATGCCTTGGATAACCAAGATATTTGTAGATGTCTTTAATGATTCATCAGGATTTTACTTTATTGTGTAAATGTCTCTCGCCTGAATTTATATACGCAGGTCTTAGCATAATAAACATCCTCTCTACATTATGGAATTGGGGCTTTTCTAGTATTTTTAAAGTGTTGCCGTTTAAAAAGCATTACATGCATATGGTATTAAAAGGGAAAACTGAAACTAAAAAAAGTATATAATAAAAAATATAGGGCGCCTGGGTGGCTCAGTGGGTTAAGCCGCTGCCTTCGGCTCAGGTCATGATCTCAGGGTCCTGGGATCGAGCCCCTGCATCGGGCTTTCTGCTCGGCAGGGAGCCTGCTTCCTCCTCTCTCTCTCTCTGCCTGCCTCTCTGCCTGCTTGTGATCTCTGTCTGTCAAATAAATAAATAAAATCTT
>NC_081562.1:40058292-40263274 GCF_022355385.1 Mustela nigripes | reverse complement strand
ATATTTGTTTTTCCCTCAGATACCCTTCCTAAATATAGTTGTTGGGTTGGGGTGGGGGTAATAGTTGACACATGATGTGACATTGGTGTCAGGTGTGCAGCTTAGTGATATGACAAATTCGTACATTATGCTACGTTCACTGCAAGAACTGGTCACCATCTTTTCCATTACATCACTATTACAGTATCATTAACTGTATCGTTTGTGCTCTGTTTTCTGTTCCCATGATTTACTCATTCCACGAACTGAGGCCTGTGTCTCCCTCTCCCCTTCACCTGTTTGTCCACCTGCTTCCCCTCTGCCCCCATCAGTTCATTCTCTGTATTTTTAGTTCTGGTTCTACTTTTTGCTTGTTCGTTTTTTTTTTTTTTTCAGATTTCATTTAAAAGTGGAACCATACGCCATTTGCTTTTCTCTTTTCTCTCATTTGTGTTTCACTTAGCATAATAACTTAAGGTCCATTTATGTTGTCTCAAAAGGCACAATCTCCTCCTTTTTTATGGCCATGTAGTGTTCAATTGTTAGTTTCTTGCATTTCCTTTCAACATTGATCTGTTTTTATAGCCATGAATACAGATATGTAGTACACACTTGCAAAGGCTTACACGTACGTGCGCACGTACACACACGCACACACACACACACAGGAGCAACCAAATTTTAACATAAGGGAGCAGTCCTGAAATTTGACTCTGTGCCATTGTTTGGAAAGGGAGCAAAAATATTTTAAAGGTGTCAGTCATTGGCTACCTACCATTTGTGCTCCGGTCATACAGACCACACTGATTTTCACTAATGTGTTTTCATGACCTTACCTCAGATACTCTCTGCAGAGCATTGGTAGGACCACCAGAGGGTGAAAATTGTTTTTTTTTTTTGGTGAAAAATCTTATACCTTTTATCCATAAAGCAATTACTCCTAGAGTACATAAACAGGTATCCCACACATCTATGGTATTATAACATCATGGAGAAAGGGGACTATTAGGAATAAAGCATCTACAATGTCTCCTCAAGGAACAATAATGGAAAAAGGAATGAATACAGAATTAGAGGAAGTAGTGGCAAATAGACAATTTTGTTTAAAAAGTGCTGATCTTAGAGAAAATGCCCAAATGTCTCCAGCTTCCCCTTGCCACATCTATGTTACCCTTAGTAGTGCTTTTTGCACATGGATGGGAACCTAAATTATATCCTATTTTGCATGCCTTTTTTTTTTCACTTCATAATACATTTTATAAATATTCTGAAATCACCTAAGAGCCACAGAAAAAAACTATATATATGGCAACTTTATTTTTTAAAAAATCACAAACAACCAAAATATCCCTTCATATGTCATTGGATAAAACAAACCATGATAAATTTCTATCATGGTTTTCTACTCAGTGGTCTTGTATGTCTATGTCAATTTGTATTTTTACACATATAATCTTTATACATTTAGAAATTCAAATTACTCATAAGTTACCTATTCACTGTAAATCATTATGAACTTACTTTCTTTACCATTTGGTTTACAATGTCACTTTAGATCTCAGAGCATATAAATCATCATAGAATTTTTTTGTTAATATTTTATTTTTTCTAAAAAATAGTTCTAAAAAATACTGCATTTGAATTTCATTCAGAGAATATGTTCAGATATTCAAAGTAACAAATTCAGATATTTGCTAATATCTGTTGATGTGCGTAATATATGCTTATATTATACATATAAATATTATATATATACATATATTATACATATACATATTATACATATGCAGGAATTAATCATAATACAGACTGAATGAAATTCTCTGTACAGAACTTTTTAATATAAGCCAAAAATTATTTTTAACCTTGTAATCCTATTGGAAGTAAAGATAAACCTTGTATTTTTTTTAGTTTATTTTGACTAAAATAGTAAAACCTTTAGATAAAAGCTTTATTTAGACTAAAAGAGTAAAAGAGTAAACCTTTTAGTTTCTGGTTGAATAAGATCACTACAATGAGCATTATTGTATAGAAGTGAAGTAGCAAAGGAGCCATGATTTTTTAAAGATTTTATTTATTATTTGAGAGAGACGAGCAAGCACAAGCAAGGGAAGTGGCAAGCAGAGGGAGAAGTAGATTACCCGCTGAGCGGGGAGCCCTACGCCAGGCTTCATCCCGGGACCTTGGGATCATGACCTGAGTCAAAGGCAGACGCCTAACTGACTGAGCCACCCAGGTGCCCTGAGATAAGATTTTAATTATTTGTTATTTTTTGAAATTTAAAGATTATTTAAGTATCTAGATATTCATTTTTTACTCAATATTTAATCACTCTATCAGGACTAAAATGATTTTTCTTAATTTGGGTTTTTTTTTTTTTAAAGATTTTATTTATTTGTTTGACAGAGAGAGATCACAAGTAGGCAGAGAGAGAGAGAAGGAAGCAGGCTCCCAGATGAGCAGAGAGCCCGATGCGGGGCTCGATCACAGGACATTGGGATCATGACCTGAGCCGAAGGCAGCGGCTTAACCCACTGAGCCATCCAGGCGCCCCTGGGTTTTTTTTTTAATTGATCTCTTAGTTGATCTGTGTTTGATCCAGGCAATAATCTTTTTATAAAGAGTCCACACAATGACCCATGTTTTAATTTTTACGTTTGAAACTTACCTGCTTCTCTACTAAAATGCTTCATCCCCACTTTGTTAAAAGGAGCAGCAGCAGGTGTGCCTGGGTAGGGCAGTCAGTTAAGCATCTGACTCTTGGTTTTGGCTCAGGTCATGATCTCAGGGTCGTGAGATCAAGCCCCATGTTGGGCTCTGTGCTCAGGGTGGATTCTGCTTGAGATTCTCTTTCCCTCTCCCACTGCTTTCTCTCTCTCTCTCTCTCTCTCTCTCTCTCTCTCTCTCTCTCTCCCTCTCTAATAAATAAATAGACCTTAAAAAAAAAAAGGAGCAGTGGTAAATTAGAAAGGTGTCCAACCAACTCACTCCTCATTTGACTGGTAAAGCAAACCTTCATTCAGTAGAATGTGCACTGAGTCTTCCCATCCACTTTTGAAGTTCTCTCATTAGAGCTTCAGAAAGCCCCTGGAGGACTCTCTATAAAGCCCTTTCTACTAGGATGTTTTTAGAAAGGAGAGAGCGTATGTTGGCAGACTGCTGTCCAACCTTCCCTGAATCAGTACCCACCTATGAACAGGAAGAAAAGAGGAGCACCCCAGCAAGCATCTGTGAACATATGGTCATATCATGCAGGGGCCAGGGGCCCTCTGGCCTCTCACCTGCCCCTCCCTACAGCCAAGTCTGATGGGGAGCATTAGTTTATGTTCGAATATATTTTGTTTATGAACCTCAGCTCTTACATATTTAGAAATGGGTACTAAGACATTATTATTTCAATTTTTCAAAGATACCACTGAATGAATATGTCACAAAACAAAGGGTACTTTTTTTTTTTTTTTCCCTTTCAGCACATATGTCTTTTAGCCAAAAATCTCTCGGGTATTATTTTGTTTAGGATTGTGTCCTATTTTTTGCTCTATTTAATATTTTTATGTATTCTGGCAGTTACTCTTGCTTTTCTGCATCTCCTTTTACAGAAAACAATTTTGTACGTTTTAACAATGACAAACACTGAAGGAACGATTTTATGATGTGTAAAAGAAATGCAAAACCTTATTTATAATAATTTCAGAATCATTTTCAGTACATCTATTGATTTTCAAATGTAAAGTCACATTTATATACATCTCCATATAAATCTATGTATATCTTTTTTGGTTGATGGACTGTCACTAAATTCTGGGTGAGTGAGTACAATGCAGGCACTTTTCATAATTTTCCATCTTACCACTTAGCAGCACAATAATTCTCTTTATGTAAAGATTCAGATTATATTATGGGATTCTAAAACTAAAGACAGTATGTACCAGAAATACCTTCCCTTAACTAATATGCATCTGTGTCTATTTTATTCCCTTGACAAACTTTAACTAATACAAGTCAGGGATTGTATCATATTGATATAATTTTGCTCTGGCTTGAAAATTATGCAGCTGGTAATGAAAAAGTCAGCAGCAAGTAAACCATGATCAATAGCCCCCATAAAAATCCACAATTAAAAAAAAAAAGTCATCGTTTTATTAAGTTTTTCAGGTAAGATCTATTGCCCTATAGTCAATTGGTTTTATTTTCCATTTTCCTTCCACTGAGTTGACAAAGATCATCACTGGTAAGAATGGTTTCTGTTATTGGTCTCTTGGACTCCCTTTCCATTAATCCAACTGGTGAGAAATTTAACCTGTATTACCTTTAAAGTAACAAAGTTAATCTGACAACCTAAGCCAAGGCCTTAGGTTTAAATTTAAATTTAAACCTTTAAATTTAAAGCAGTATTGCACTAACATACTCACAACATATTTTTCATGGAGAATAATGTGACTTAAAATGTTCTTTGGTAACTACTTATACATTTTCGTATGAGTAATTAATGAACGGCAATGTTCCAAAAATTAAAAACTGACATTGTCATAGTGAATGTTTTGTATTAACTAATAGCTACAAAATACAAGCAGTATATTTATTCAGCATATTCACATTCCTATTTTCTTTGTCATATTTTAACTCCTGTTTAACTGAGAAAATATGCATAGAAGGTAAAAGTAAAATTTCCTTCTGAGTTTATACATTCAAGTTTACATATCTGATAATAAAGTTGCACAGTTGTTTGGGAGAATTAAAATTACAATATTGAGTAGAATCTTGCATTTCTTTTAGTACATATTAACAGTGATTTCCAGCCAGAATTTTCTCTATTCTAAAAGAAAGTGAGAGATTTTATTTTAGGAGTTAGTAACCCATTGTATAGTCACAGCAGGATTATTGTTAATAACCTAAATGGAAATCAGCACAAATGGTCAATCATGGACAAATATATTATAAATCACATAAAGCAATGCATTCCAGCAAAAATCTAACCCCTGTGACATACCACATGTTTGAATCTCAGAAACACAATGTTAAGAAAAGGAAAACAGTCACAAAAAAATTGTGGCATATGATTCCACTCTGATAGTTTTAAAAATAGACAAGCTAAAACATGGTGTTTAGAGATGCAAGCTTAGTTGTGTAACTATAAAGAGAAGGAAGAAAATAATTATCATAAGTGTTACAATAATAGTGGTTATCTTTGGGGCAGGGAGAGGGGAAGACAGGAGAAAGGAAAGGGAGAACTTCTACAATCTTCTTGACGTGGCTGGTGAGTGTATGAATGTTCACTTGAGAAACCAGTGAGCTGTGCGTTTTCATTTTGTTCACTTTTAATATGGTTAATATGGTTTTATTCACTTAAATTTTTTTACAATAAAAAAGTTTTTGTATGAGAGAAAATGGAACATAACCTTATGCTAATCTCTGATATAGTAAGTCTGATGTAAGGATATTCCTTGTTGTTGGAAACATTTTCAACTACGAGATACTGTTTGTTTGTTTTTTTTAAAGAGTGTTATTTATCCTAATAAATCTGCTAACTAGCCTTGGAGTATAATTCTCAAGGTTATATGCATGTGTGTGTGTGTGTGTATGAGATTGAGAGAGAGAGAGAGAGAGCCAGCCAGTTGGTGGGACAGGGGGTGGGGAGATGGAGACAAGAGAGAGTGGAAAAAGAATAAAGAGTTGTACTGGTGGACTGAAGATTAATTGAAGTATTCTTCACAAATGATCTTTATATTGCTGTGTCAGGAAAAGAAAGGGAGCACAAGATAAGCTCAGAGCTAGGAACAAAGATGCCTTTATATGTGATACTAATGAAAGAGACTTATACATTCTAGCTGTTACCAATAATGGTATAAAATTCTTGCTGTTATCAGTAGTGGAATAAACTTCTAGCTGTTACAACTAATGGAATAAATTTCTAGTGCCCTAATTCTTGGGACTTCTGGCATCTGTCTGATAATAGTTACCTCAGCTTTTCAGCTCTACTAGAGTAACAAGGTGATGTATTTTAATAAGTCCTTTTACTCCCTTCTCTTAAAAAATTAACGTTTTGCCAAGGATTGCCAAATTTCCCCACCCTTGACACGTATAGTTTTTTACAGATGTAAGGTGTAAAATGTTCTATCATTGTATCTTTGTGAGGGCATAATAAAATTCAATCAGTCTAAGATAAGACAGGATAGGACTGGGAGAGGGAGACAAACCATAAGAGACTCTCAGTCTCAGAAAACAAACTGAGAATTGCTGGGGGGTGGGAGGGGTAGGGAGAGGGTGGCTGGGTGATGGACATTGGGGAGGGTATGTGCTTTGGTGGATGCTGTGAATTGTGGAAGACTGATGATTCGCAGACATGTACCCCGAAGCAAATAATACATTATATGTTGATTAAAATGTATAAATAAAAAATTTTTTAAAAGGCACCTGTAGGTCTCCTCCAGCAACAGTGAAAGATTGAAGCACCTCTCCATGCTTAATATTCTGTGAGTGAAGCTGTTGGATAACGGCATGCCAACAGACACTGGCCTATTCAAGAGCTGTAATATTGTCAAATACTTCTTAATCATAAGAGTTAGTGTCTTATACCTCAATATGTATAATTCCCTGAGATTTAAAATAAAACCCAAAATCCATGAAAACTTAAATAAAATGTGACTGAATATCATCTCTAGCTGGCCTCCCCGCACTTCCTTAGTTGAAGGGAATAAAGTAGAAATAAAAGCTCTCTTATTGAAAGGAGTTTGGAAAGTGAAGACAACTCTTTCTGATTCCATTCTTTGTACACACAAAAAGAGGAAAGATCGTGTGTTAGCTGTCAGCAGATGTCTGACACTTGAAAAAGAGGATCATGACAATGAAGGAGCTAACAGTATCTCCAAAGGTCATCATGCACGTATAAAAATGAGAAACATTTGTCCATTGACGGTGGCAGTGGCCTCCTCTTGAGCTTTAAGTCTAAAAACTTGGTAACTCTGAACTTTATTCAGTATTTTGGGTGTCAAATCCTCTGTGATATGCAAGTCAGAAGGTGTTGTTATTTGCAAAATACCATCCCTTTTCAGAAGTTGAACTCACATTAAATGTCAAGAGATGGAAGCGCTGAATTTAAACTGAATTTTAGAAATGACATAAACAAAGATTTACATTGAAGGAGAGTCGTCATTGAAAGCTAACCATGATGGTCTTGGTATTTAAAGAGTTAGAATACCTGAAATTAAGCATTTTATAAAATCAAGAGTTGTCATCCATCCACATAAGGTTCTGACATTCAAAAGGTGTTCCTTCCATTTTTGTTCCCAGGCTCACCTCGTAGCAGCTTTTGAGAAGAGTTTAGGGAATATGACTGGCCGGCTGCAGAGTCTAACCATGACAGCAGAACAGAAGGTATGTCCAAGAATTGCCACGGGGGGCTTGAAATAAGACAGCAAGATGCAGAGAATGTTTAAACAATGCACGAGGGGCAGCTCCTTAAACATAATGTGGCAGAGGATACATTACACCCTAAACTGGAAAATGACAAGATAATACTTTTTCTTTTCAAATTTTAAGTTTTAAAGACATATGATTCAGTTTAACCCATAGCAGAGCTCACATATCACATGCACACACACACACACGGGCCCACACGCACGAAGTTCTTCCCAGGCATTCTATTATTTTACTCCCGGTTGGACCTATTAAAAGAATACCAATGTTTAGGAAGAGAAACAGTTGTATAGAAGAAGAGTTAGAATATTCTGGGAACAACTTGTTATACAGTTGGCAAGAATTACACTCCGATAAGAATTTTCACAAACACGTGGTCTGTAAGCCCAGATACAGATGATGGCTATAGGCAGAGATGGCTGTGGAGAAAGTCTGGAGGAGAGGTGAGGACTCTGTAAAGGAAGGGGCTCACGTTACATCATCTGTGGGACAAGAGGCTGAAACACTGATCCTGAGCTGAAGTTTAGAAATATAGAACGCTAAATGAAAATTTGTGTCCTTTTGGAGTAATGTGGGTTAATTGGCATCTGGGATTGCTGTCTTTGAAAAGTAAAGTTAACTCATATCAAAAATCTTAAAATAAACTCAAAGGGTTTTATGGAAGGGGGGGAAGGAACTCTAAAAAGAAAGAAACAGGAGAATTTAGTTCATGAGGCAAACATATCAAAAAGGTTCATGTTGCCAGGAAAGAAAATGGACACTTTCCATGGGAGGACCAGTAACTTACCTCTCAGCCATTATTTTGGTAAACCTGACCTGAGACCTTGGATCAGTGTAAGAGACAGATGAAGTCTCCAAAACTATACGGAAACATTTGTAAAAACTGCATATGGGCATAATATGAGCAGACGTCCATAGTTTTCGTCTAATTTCCAAAGAGATCCAAAATCAAGAAGGCTTTGGATATTTTCAGAATCAGTACCTATTTCTGTCCTGAGAAATGGCTTCAGTTTTGTCTTCAGTTCTGTAAAGTATGTCATTAGCTTTAGAGAACTAGTATATGTTACCATTTTGTCAGTTTACCATTTTTTTAAGTTAAAAAAAAAAAAAAAAACAAAAACAAAAAAACACCTGAATGAACAGGCCAATTAAACTCAGGAGAAAACTAAATATTCCTGTACTAGCCTGGTGTAATTAGCAAGCTCTGTTTTATTCGCCCTTATCTTCATTCTCCTATTTCAGAGATTTTCCCCTGCCCATGGAAGAGAATACTGTGCATCCCTGTCAAACCTGTTCTGTAAGGGAAGGTGACAAATGCCTCTGGGGCACAGGAATTTTATCTTCATCTTTTTTTGAAGAAGAGAGAAGCCCTCCAGTTTACCACTTCACTATGTAACCTAAGAGCTCAGCAAACAGGATGACGAGGTCATTTAGGGCAGCCAAGTGGGGAAGAATATGAATGCTGGAGCCCAGGGAAGCTTGAGTATGAATCTCGGGGAACCTCTTAAGAGCTGTCGAATCTTCTTTTGCTGACCCTCACGGTCATCATTTCAGAAGTCAGGTTTATAATAACTACCTTGCAGAATCACTCTGAGCAATAAACAAGATACGATCTAAGGCCACATACAGTGGGTAGTCCAAAAAAAAATATTACCTTTCTTTACATTTCCCTCCTTTTTTCCCTTAAAAAAAAAAAAAATGTAGGTTAAACCAAATTCATCATTGATCATATGCCAGTGTCTTGCTAAAAATCATGGTTAGTATTTCAAGTCTCAGTGTCTTCAAGAAATCAAAATTAGCATTTTTTACCATCCCATATTTTCTTCGATTCTTTTGTATTTATAAGTTAAACTTCTCATAGATATTGAAAAACTATGATGCATTTGTTAATTTGTAATGCCTCTGAATAATGCCTGAGTGTTTTTAAATGTATCTGCATAATACACGGAATTTTATAACTGTGTGCACATTAACCATAAAGGAACATTGCCAAAATTATAAAATTTTCTCAGAAGATATCATGGTGCCTGAAATTGCCTTGCCATTTTTTAACTGAAAATAAAGTGATTGCATGTCTCAATCCAAGCTGTACACACACAACAACATTAGTAAGTTGTTTATTTTACTAATCTGAGATTTATAACTTGCGTACTTCCAAGGTGGCTTTGGGAATCATAAAATTAATTGCAATATGAAACGGCACAATTCCATAACAGAATCTAGTGCAAACAAGCAGAGGAATGTATATAATAAGATGCCTGAGCCTGTGTAATCGGTACCACAAAGCACTGAAAGGAGTTGAATGTCAAGGAGGCTAAGGCACAAAGGGAGATTGCTTGGCCCGTCTGTTCTCATTTTCTGACCAGAAGAGCACAATTTAGATCGAAGTGAAAAACTTTTTGGCACTGAATTCAAGGACAAATTTATTGTAAAGTTTCTTAAATTGGGGTCATGGAATAACAAAAGGCAAAACTGCTGTTCAAATAGACATTTCTCTAAAAGCTGAGGGCATAACATTTAATCATATTTCAGTAAAGTCATTTCTTTAGGGAGCTGAGATAAAAGGGTATATTGCTCTCTGGTGATCCAACAATCCTGGGAAAAAGATTAGTGCATATAGAGCAGAGGTTTTGAAACTCTGTTCTTCGAGTTCCAAGGCTCATTTGTCCATTTAATCATTCACCAAAGCTATGTTGAATTTCTACTGTGTATGAGAGATGGGTCTAGCTAGTGAGAATCCAGCAGTGAAATACATATATGTAGGTAACATATACTACATATAATATATGTATGCATTTTATTTATATACACATACACACACACACATGCTGTTTATATCCTAGTTTATAACTGGTTCTAATATAAAATACAGTTTATTTTCTAATAGGTGACAGGTTAGGATTATAAATACAGGATTCCAGGTGAGGATCAGCACCACTGAGAATGTTGAGAGTGAGGATATTGGGAGGCAAGGTGGGATGCTAACACAGGAAGCAACAAAAACCAAGATGGTTACATGTTCTTGGCTACATACTTAAATGTAAATGAAGCTGGGACTCAAATCCAAGTGACCGGACTTCTTCTGGCTTCAAAGTATGATTTTCAACAATCATAGGGCATCAATAGCCTGAAAGCTGTATCAAAATTTTAGCTTGATTTTATAGACCAAGTCCACTTCCTTGAATAGTGTCTTAAAATCTTTCCTTGTTCCCAGGTGCCATATCTGGAATCCTGGTTCTCTTACCAGAGCACTTCTTTTATACATTTATAGCCTGGTGAGAAGGAAAAGACATGTATGAATCGCTCAGGAGGCAGAAAATTTGGGGTGCCATTGGAAATATAATAATATAGTGTCCTGAGTGGGCTCACAGGGGATTACTGCATCCTGACTTTGGTTCCAGAAGTGAAGATGGCACGGTTCGAAGTAGGGATAGGGGTAGAAGACGGCATGGGTGGGAGATGGGAGTAGATGCGGCACAGAGAGGGAGGGCCCTTTGGGCTCTAGGAGGATGAAGAAGAAGAATTCCAGGAAAACGGGGGACTACATGTTGTAGAAGAAGGGGCACAGTGAGCATGAGCAGCAAGGAGGGACATTAAGGGAGACATTAAGGGACTTGGAGAAGGAAAATGTGAAACTAAGCCTAGAAAGATGTCTAGGGAATTTGGTCCTTGAAAATAAGGAGCCATTCCAAGGCTTTTGACTCTAAACTAACATGATAAAAGTTAGTTAATGAAGATCAGTTCATCAGGATTTCCCGGACAGTTTAATAGCATCCTCAGTAGCGACTGGAAGGCTACATGCTACATAATAGTAAGTTTATAAGTAGGAAAAATTGAGATACTTGTCATGAATGCTTGTTAGCTGGACAGAGAAATTGTCTCTAAGTATTGCCCTATACCTAACCTAAGGTTCGACAGATGGCGACACTTACATAGTCTGATCAAGAATTTTGCCTGGAGTGGTGCCTGGGTGGCTCAGTAGGTTAAGCTTCTGACTTTGGTTCAGATCATAAGCTCAGGGTTCTGGGATCAAGTCCCACATTGGGCTCTCTGCTCAGCGGGGAGCCTGCTTTCCCCTCTCTCTCTGCCTGCCTCTCTGCCTTCTTGTGATCTCTGTCAAATAAAAAAATAAAATCTTAAGAAAAAAAGAAGAATTTTGCCTGGATTTATGGTCCTTGTTCCTTTATTAGCACTTCTCCATCAAGACTCTTTGAGAGAATTAAAATTTAATGGCCTGAGATATCTATTACATGTGATAAAAATAACTTTTTTCTCTGCATCTGGAGTGGTACGACCTTTGTACCATCCTTGTCAGAACTGAAAAAAAAAATGCCATTCAAATTTTTGTTCAGCACTTTATTTTGTTATAGAATACCAGATGACAAAGGCTGTAATGCAAGTCATCAAAATGGCAAGAATTTTACAAGTCTGTATTTTTATGAATGAATTTTTTTCAGAACTACTGCTAAATTCCAGCGAACTTACTAAGGTTATACTCACTGATAATTTGAAGACTTTCAAATTATTTCCCTGTAGCAGTTGTGCCAGAGGCCATTAGAACATATATTGAAGTGTACTTGGTTAGTCTTTTTAGAATGTCAGAACACAGGGGCACGTGGGTGGCTCAGTTGATTAAATGTCTGACTCTTGATTTCAGCTCAGGTCATGATCTCAGGGTTGTGATACTGAGATCCAGCTCCCTGCTGGGCATGAAGCCTGCTTAAATGCTCTCTCTGCCTCTCTCTCTCGCTCGCTCTCTCTCAAAATAATTAATTAACAGGAATGTCAGAGACAACAGAGGGATATCTTTTTGTAGAAGTGGTAGAGCTCAGATATTGATCTTCATGCCAACTGTGAAGTCTGGGGTTTGCTCACTCTTACCTCTGTGAAGCTGCTTTTTTGGTGACTAGATGAATAGACGCTTAAGCATTAAAAATGAGAAAATGCAAAGCCAATCATCTGAAAATAGATAATGTGAAACTAGCTAAAAATTTCATCGAATTGGGTCTTTACATTAACTCTTCCCATTTCAGGTTAAAATATTTGTCATGTAGAAGTGTTTTTAAAAATGTATCACTAGAGGGGTGCCTGGGTAGCTCAGTGGGTTAAAACCTCTGCCTTTGGCTCAGTCATGATCCTTAGGGTCCTGGGATCGAGCACCTCATTGGACTCTCTGTTCAGCATGCTTCCCCCTCACTCTCTGCATACTGTGATCTCTCTCTGTCAGATAAATAATAAAATCTTTAAAAAATATGTATCACTAGAGTCAGAAAATATGTTCACTAGCCTTTTAGAGCAAAGGATAACTTGAATCCATGTTATTCATGGAATCAAGTTACTTGTGCTACTGGAATTCGGGGAACTTAGAGCATTTTGTTAGAGTCAGGGCTGGTTGGGTTCTTTCAGTAGAAAAATTTACAAGCTTTCAAGGCACATACATAGGCATGGAGAGTAGGACATGTTCAAAGAAGGTACAGCTAGATAGTGTAAGATTAACTGAGTGCCAGTGTAAGGAAGCAAAAGCAGGTTTGGAGCAAATTTTTAAGTCTTGCCTAGAATGTCAAATTGGTTGAGCCAAGCTTGTAGGATTTTCAGCAAGGCCTGTGTCCAGGAGAAATTTGGAAGGAGGTCAGATGTAGTTAGGAAATTAGGTTGGAAGAGCCAATAGGTTAGGGCTAGTATTATGACAAAAAGTATTTGATCACCTCATTTGAAGCGTTCTAAGTCTGACCTTGATAACTCGGTTAGCCTCAGAGACATGTACAAAGCAGTTAGAAAAGATACTGACTCCATCCAGCTTGTTTTACACGAGAAACTGTCTTGGAAAAAGCAGATGTCTGAGGCATTGTTATCTTGAAGAGCTTATTATAGGTGAATGAAATTTCAGTTTAGTTCCCACTTTTGAAAGGTGGAAAAATACCAACAAAGTATAATCTGATCATCTATTCCCAAGATCCTGTATAGAATCATCCTAGGTCCTGTCTTCTCTTTAGTATACAATGTATATACTGTATATACAGTATATAACTACTGAATTAGAAGAGGCATTAAGCCTATATCTTGATGGCATATACGTTTTCCAGGTTTTTCTTCTGAAAGTTGAATAAAGAGTCTCAAAACTGAAGTATCTTTTATTTGGTCCCCTTCAAAATAAAGAGACTAAATGAAAATATTTCAGAGTGTCAAAGGATTTTATATTTGGCTATTTCTAGAACTTGCTTCTTATTATATTTCTGATCTACTCCACACCAGGCACCCCCCGTCAGAAAAAGAGGCTTTCATAATTGTACTTGGAAGCAGCATTGTAATTTCTAAGCATTATAGTCATCTTAGAAAAATATAAATTAAGGGATACCCTGGGTGGCACAATCAGTTGAGGGTCTGACTCTGTCTTAGCTCAGGTCGTGATCTCAAGATAGTGATCTTAGAGTTGTGATATCTAGCCCCTCCTGGGGCCCTGTGCTCAGCTCACAGCCTGTTTGGGATTCTTTCTTCCTCTATCCTGCTTGGGTTCTCTCTCTAAAATAAATAAAAATATTTTTTAAAAAAGATACATAGCTTAAAAATAAATGTGAACCACCAACTGTAATTATGAAGAAGAAAGAAAAGAAGACTAGGAACAAACTATTATAAAACAATTTCTAAGTCTCAGCCAAGTTTCCATTATAAAGTGCTTTTATTAATCTTTACGTACTTACTCCTGGAAGAGAGAAAGGGAAACCTGACTTTGTTGCCATCCGAAGGAAACGATTTCACTGACTTAGCCATATCCAGACTTTCTGTTTAGAATGAATAATAACGTCACTGATGTTTTGATATGGCACTGTAGGTGATCAAACACTCCATTGTTAAAACATATGTAGAATTGAAGCTTTACATTATTCTTTGAAGGAGAGAAACACCTGTTTAACATAGACTAGAACATTTGAACAAAATCATCCCAAAATTTACTGAGATCATAAATATCAGTGAAAAGACAAAGTCTACAACAACTAAATAAGCTGAATGCATTAAATGGTCTGAAAGTGCAGAGAAGGGACATTTTTACCTGAAAGGAAAGCTAAGAGGTTTCAAGCATATGAAGATATTTCACCAGGCCTTTAATGATGAGAAAAATACTTATAGCAAAGGGAGAGATCATACGGGAAAACTCGGTGAAAGGGATAGAGTGATAGTTGGAGTGATGTGGTAGGTGGATCTCATTAACTGAAATAAGGAAGAAGGAAGGATTTTTGCAGATATGAAGAGACACCTAGTTCAGGTTTGGAGAGATTATCAGTGTTGAATTTAACTATCTTTTTAATGAAAGTCACTGGAATATCTTATAAGCCCTTACTTATACTTATCAAGTTTCCCTGAAGAACTACTAATATGAATTTGGCTAACCTAATTTTTTCATACATATGATTTTCCCAATTTACATAATGAATGGACCTGTTACCTAGTTATTCTGCCTTTGGGTCTATTGTGCCATGCTGTATAACGACTAGCCTCTTAATAGCGGTTGTGTTTTTAAAGCTACTTAATTTTAAGGGCACCTGGGTGGCTCAGTTAATTGAGGTTCTGCCTTTGACCTGGGTCATGATCCCCAGGGTCTGGGGATCGAGCCCCACATCGGACTCCCTGTCCAGCAGGGAGTCTGCTTCTCCCTCTTCCTCTGCCCCTCCCCCTGCCACTTGTGTCCGCTCTTTCTCAAATAAATAAATAATCTTTTTAAAGAAAATACTTAATTTTAGGGGGTGCCTGGGTGGCTCAGTGGGTTAAGCCGCTGCCTTCGGCACAGATCATGATCTCAGGGTCCTGGGATCGAGCCCCTGCATTGGGCTCTCTGCTTAGCAGGGTGCCTGCTTCCTCCTCTCTCTCTCTCTGCCTGCCTCTCTGCCTACTTGTGATCTCTGTCATATAAATAAACAAAATCTTTAAAAAAAAAAGAATTTTAAAAGTGATCATTCTTCATTTTTTTTGCTCAGCTTCTTTATTCTCTGTCATTTGGTCTTCTGTATCACTAATTCTTTCTTCTGCCTCATTTATCCTAGCAGTGAGAGCCTCCATTCTTCTATCTCATATTAAATGCAGTTTTCTGAAAAAACAATATTCCCTGAGCATTCCACTTCTAATCTTTTTAAAAACAGTTTTGAGGAGAGATTTCTCTAGAAAAGATTAAAGTTTAGACATTGAAATAAGTCAGCTTACTCATAAAATTAAGCTGTATTTTTTAGACCTTTGCATGAGATCTCATTCCATTTTTATTCTTTCAACCTAAGGCCACATTTTTCAGCAGATTTTTTTAATCCATAGTACGAGCACTCTTGATTTTAAATTCAAGGATGAAAATCTGATTTTCATTAAAATTTAATGTGTATTCTAGTCTATATGTTGTAAAATTACTATTTAAATTATGTGATTCATTAAGTATGCACTATAGAACTCCTTTTGTGAAGTTTTCTGGTAAAGGTAGAATGAATTTCTGTAAACATTTTACTATTGGGAGATTTATTTTAAATGGAAAATACATTAAATTTTGGAAAACTTACCTATTACTGATTGAGCAAGGGACAAAATTATAGATAGAACTTGGAGATAGTGAGAAATTATGATGAATTGGGTCTGAATTTTGTATTATGGCAGTGGAAATTTTCCACAAACATGTTATTTTTCCTTTTTGATGAATATATGCAAATTAAATTACAGTCAAATATTTGAAGATCCAGCTGTGAATCCGGGAGGTGGCTACCGATCGCTCATTATGAGATTCTTTGACTTATAAACTATTAGAAGTCTGTAAGAGGGTTTATTATTATTTTAATTATCTGTCCTCTATTAGAAATATGTCAGATATCCAGTGAAAATAGTTATAGGACATACTAGGTATCTGTTCCAAACTTGGCTATCATTTCACTTAGCATTGCCTATTTTATGTTTTTTGGGTTTTTTAGTTTTTTAGTTTTTTGGTTTTTTTTTTTTCAAGTGTCCAGGGTTAGACTAGTCTCTGGATGTTCTTACATCTGAAGATGTTTCCTCCAAAAGCAATTGTGGTGATCTTACCTTTTTAATATATTCTGGGAGATGGAGACTAGGAATAAGCTATTTACTATAGAGTGAAGAAACTGAGCCTGATTCTTTGAATTCCTGCCAAAGATGCTACAGAAAATGATGAATGACAATTTACATTCCCTAGGGATTCTCCTTCTAAGAGGCTGACAACAATTCTAATTTTTAGAGTTGTTTTGAGCTCCTCAGGGAAATACTGCCCATGCTGAAACAATATTCTACTTCCTTTTTTGGAGAGGCATATATCCTATCTTCTTCATTCTTCCTTATAGTCGTTTCTGACAATTCACTTACATAACTGTGAAAAATCATGTCTATGTTCATTGGGACACATCTTTAAGTTATCTTGAGTTCAATAAGAAAAGAGATGTTTCATAACAATTTGATGTGTAGGCTACCTTTTTTTTTTTTTTAAATAAATTGGTATCATTTAAGGGCTGTAGATTGCATGTACTTCTATTCACTTAAAAAAAAAAAAAATTCCCATGTTGCTTTGGCTTGGTAAAATTGGGTCTCCATACTGGGAATATTACTGGATGAAAAGTATCAGAATCTAAGATGACCTTGATTTGCCCAGCAGAATTTAATAAGATGACGTGTAGTTAAGGCAAGGTAGGGATGAGTTCCTGCTTTTATACTTGAATATAAAGAATCAGTTCCCCAAGGGCAATGTAAAGGAGACAAAATCTGAAGTCATTCATTCAACAAGAATTCAGGGTTTCCGGCTGACAATAAATGCCATGTGAGGCACCTATGCAATTCTGCTCACTACTCTCTGATCTAATCATGGTGGTATTAATAAGTGTGGTATCAAATGTGCAGTGTGATGTCTTGCTTTATGTTGCATTGGTCAGCTTTAGATGCTACCCTTTGAAAGGAATAAAGACTATTCAGATCACATTTATATGAGAATAACTGAGACATTTTTCTAAAATTCTCCTTTACATTTAGATAAATAAGAAGTTGTTAGATATGACTTGACAAGGTCAGTCAGGCATCCAAATCTCCCCAGACATTAGTACTACATAAAATGAAACCCGTATGATGATGAATTATGAACAAGGACATTTTACTTTTCTCTCTAGGCATTAAAACTTCTAAATTCTGTTTGTTTCACAGGAGTCTGAACTTATAGAACTAAGAGAAACCATTGAAATGCTGAAGGCCCAGAATTCTGCTGCCCAGGCCGCTATCCAGGGAGCACTGAATGGTCCAGACCATCCTCCCAAAGGTATATTTAGAAATACTGCCATTTTTTCATTCAATATAATAAATACCCATTTTATTTTATTTATTGGTGTGAAGCTGCTTTTACTCAGTGGCACTGCCTTTTATAATGAATAAGTAGGCCTTAATGCAGTCAAAATGCCAGAAATTAAGAACAATAGATTTCCTTATCAATAATTTTTTAGTTAACCTTAAGGAATTTGCCTCTATGCACACAATTTTCTCTTTGATTTGGTAAAAGTGGGGTGGGGGAGGTTGCTTAATGCATTTATATCTGACTTCAAGCAAAACACACCCTGTAAGGAGTCTGAAAATCTAGATCTGTAAACAAAAATAAAATAATCTATATGGTGAAATATCAAGTAATAGGTATGAGGAAAATATCATTTGGATGGAGGCAATAGACAGGTGCATATCTTACAGAAATGTTAAAAACAGTAAGAAAAAGGTCCAAAAGTCTGCTTTTCATTATTACTATGCTTCATCAGTTCTCAACAATAATAGGGGCACCTGGGTGGCTCAGATGGTAAAGTCTCTACCTTTGGCTCAGGTCACTATCTCCAGATCCTGGGATCGAGCTCTGCATAAGGCTCTTGGCTGGCTCAGCGGGGAGTCTGCTTCACCCTCTCCCTCTGCCTCTCCCTGCCTGCTTGTGTACTTTCTCTGTCTCTCTCTTTCAAATGAATAAATAAAATCTTAAAAAAATAATAATAATCTTATTTACTACCATACCTTCCTTAGTTTCCCACTGAAGAGATGCTTTGTATTCATGTCATGTCATTTTTTTTCTTTGCATAGGTTCTACTTATTCATGTCCTAACTCTTGACCAACATACCAAAAAAAAAAAAAAAAAAAAAAGGCTTTTCTATACCCTGAATGCCCTATCATGTACTTTCCCATTTCCAAGTGAATCCTGCAGCCATTTTATGGAATCTTTTAATGTCTCCAAAATTCAGTCACACTTCAGACCTCTGGAATATGGCTTCTCCTACTATCAAACCAAAACTGTTCTCTCCAGGATCCATAATGACTTATAGGACACAAAATCCAGTACAACATTTTAAAATTCTTATCGTATTTGACGTGTAAATAGCATTTGATATTGATGTCCTACTATACTACCCGACACATTCATCTCTTCACACTCTTAGTTTTTCTCTGGATTCTTTGAAATCTCTTTCAAAGTTTTTTTCTCAGGTTCACTCCTTTGTGTCCGTTTGTTAAATGTTGGAATTAAAAACCCAGTCCTCAATTGACTTCCTTTAAGATTTGGTACACGGTTATGGACATTGGGGAGGGTATGTGCTTTGGTGAGTGCTGTGAAGTGTGTAAACCTGGCGATTCACAGACCTGTACCCCTGGGGATAAAAATATATGTTTATAAAAAATAAAAAATTTAAGGGAAAAAAAAAGATTTGGTACACAGTGAGTCTGTTCATCCTCTCTAAAAGTCTGT
The DNA here is from genome assembly GCF_022355385.1 of Mustela nigripes. NCBI lineage: Eukaryota > Metazoa > Chordata > Mammalia > Carnivora > Mustelidae > Mustela > Mustela nigripes. Next base: position 40,244,144 of record NC_081562.1, on the reverse strand, counting down.
ACAAACTCATCTAATCCTCTAGCTATAATTATCATTTATGTGTTGATAGCTGTCAAATATATCTCTCCAGGCCTGGCTACTCTTTTGAGTTACAGATCTATAAACCTAGCTGCCCCAGAGAGAGCTGTCTTTGGTCATCTTTGGATGTCTGTTTGTCACACTAAACTCAACATCTCCAAATTTGAACTTGTCATCTTCCCTCTTAGCCGGCTTTGCCTTCAGTGTTCCTTGCCTCAGTAAACGGTACCTCCGTCCTTCTATATAGCCATAAATCTAGATGTCATTCATAAATCCTCTTCTCTTCATTCACTAAATCGCTAAGCTCTATTGATTCTACCTGTTAAATATCTCTCGGATCTGTTCCCTTTTCTCTGATCCTCCTAACACCATCTCTCATCTCTCCCCTGAACTATGACCATAAACTCCTAAAGCCTTCCTGCCTTTCATCCTGCACCACTTTATATCATTCTGAAACCAAAGCTGTTGTCAACACCATATATATATACAGATGTCCCGTTACCCTTAGGATGAAATGCAAACTTCTTAACATGACATAATCTTTCTTCACCAGCTTTGTTCATTCAGCAAATATTTATTGGCTGCCACTTACTAGCTAGACACTGCTTTAGACCGTATTCTCTGCTTTTTTGTCATGTTGTATATTTCAGCTACCCTGAACTACTTCTAATTCTCTAGAAGTTCTTTTTGTGTTCTGGTTATATCTCCTTAAAATTTTCAACATAAAAACTTTTTGAAACCTTATAAGAGTTGGACTAAATATGCCTCCTTGACCCTTAAGCTGGATGAGGTCCCCTTGTGATATCTTTCTGGAAATACTGTGCTTCTATCCAAATTTGTAGTATACTTTGGTGCCTTAATTTATTTAAGTTCAGTCTTTTCTGACCAATGGTAGGGTTGTTTGTTTTTTTTTCAATCCAAGTGGCCATGATGATGCCTTATGACACAAAAGGGGCTTATTTGAATTTCGATTTTAAAAATGTAATTTTTTAAAAACTTGAATTTAAATTTTAGGGAAAAAATTATATAAAGTGAGATATACTTAAATTGAAGGAAAAACTAGTTCTCTAGGGGCTACTTCTGTTAAGAATTTAGCAACTTTCCATGTGGGGGAGTTGATTTATATGCCACATGGAAAATTACTGCATATTTAAAGCTTATCTTAGAGCTATAATAAAGCAGCTTATGTTCTAAATCTTCATGTCGTAAATAGGTCCAGAAGGGATTTTAAAAGGCTTAATCCTTTCTTTAATGCAGTATAAGTCACTGAAGTAAAACTTTCTGGAAGGATTCTTTTTATTGTAGCCAACAGGTACCCTTGTATACCTACTGGAACTGAAAAAAAGGAACTCCTCTGCTGTATGTGGGAGAGACACATAAAATAAGCAAGATAATAACAGTTAATATTCAAATTGGTCAAGAAAGATTTAAAAATATTTTTACAAGATTTAAAATGCACAGAAACAGGAATTATAAATGTATATAGGATATTTAGATTAGGTTTATGTAATATTAAAACTTCGTATTCAATTCAGTGAACACAAACTGATTTTTACTATATTGACCATTGATGTAACATGGAGAAAATAAAGTCTCTTGGACTAATTATGTTGTTTTCCATTGGTTATTAAGGTGATTGTATAAGCTATAAACTTACAGTCTGAAATCATATTGAGATTTGGCTTTTGAGAATTTTATATATTTATCTTAGATAAATTTGTAACATATAATCTTACAATATATATTTGGAGTGGGGCAACACAGGCAGGCCAAACTATGAAAAATTCACATAATGAATGTAACTTTCTATTTTCTATTTGTGCATCATGTTTATCAACCAGGCATGATAAATAATAGTAGTCTATAATATAATAAATTTATTTATTCATGCACAAATGTTCCTTGAACACCTAGTATATACTATCCACTCTATTATATCTCAAAATATAAAGATTTCCAAAAAAGTCCTTACTCAAGGGCTCACAGTCAATTGCCACAGAGATGTGAATAGATCTCTGTATAACTTTAACTATATAGAAATACATCTATATAACTATTTATGAAAAGTAAAGTAATGGAAAATTTTACTTTTATTTTTCAAAATATACTATTGTTTTTTAAGTCACTACCTTTGTGTACAAACATAGAATAAAATTTTTCCTTGTGATATGCCAATACAGTTCAACAAAACATGTAGTAAACTGCTATCAAGAGCGAATACTGTTTTAGGAATGTTAGGCAAACATAGTTATATTCAATGAATAATAATAATATTACTTACAAATGATTGTTGATTGCCTACTACTTGCCGTAATTTGTTCAGCATCCCGGGTATACAATGATAAACAAAACAGGTATAATCTTTGTATTCATTAAGCTTTTAGTCTTATGGGAGAGCAGGAAATAAATAATTGTGATCGCTGACATAGCTGAATATGTATGCCAAAATAGTTAGGTTATAAAAGCAACAGGCCTAGGTGCCCATGGAAAACAAGGGTACCAGGGAACCTCCTAGAGGTTCATAGTCAGGAAAGGCCTTCCCCAGATAGCAACATTTAAAGGGAGCTCCAAGGAATAATGATCAACTCAAGTATTGAGAGAGGACTATTCCAGAAGAGCCTTGAGATAGAAAATGGACTAGTGCCTTTATGGGACTGGTACAGTGAGCAAAGTTACAACACATAGAACCAGGTTAGAGAGAGAATTACTGACCAGACTACTGAGGGACTTTTAGGCCCTGTTTAAGAGTTAGAATGCTTTATTTCTTACTAAAATGGGAATCTGTTGAAGAGTCTTAAGTATGGGAGTGATGATGTTTTCCTTTTAAAGAGAATTCTCTAGTTACCATCTATTGAAGCGTTTGAAGGTGAGAAATTTGGACAGCCATTCTTGCTGTCAAGCAGGTAAGTAAGTGATAGTGATAGCTTGAACCGGGGCAGTGCTGGTATGGAGGGTAAGAAAAGGAAATGAATGGATGAACAAGTACGTAACTGAAATACAGACTTGTAAAATAAGCTTCTCCATTCACTCATATTGTCGACATCCATTGGGCCAACCATTCTCTACAAAGCTCTATGATGCCACATGTACTGAATCAATACTTACAAGCACTAGGAAGGAATTGTTAGAGATGAGTAAAATGCATTCCTTTCATTCCATGATATCATTGAAATCATTCCTTTGCTAATCTTTATTGGTAAATGCCATCATAACTGAAAGTAAATAATACCCTTAAGGACTACTTTTGACTTACAATAGTAAGAATTAACTCATCTGCTTAAATTTTGAGGGTTAATCAAAGTCAAATACAATTTATAATTTTTGGATATATTAAAAACTCTGGAGTACTTTAACACCTAATATAATTGCTTTATTTGTAAAAGTTGGTTACTAGGGAAAAACCTAACAAATAATGTATCTTGATCACAAAAGCTTATAGACAGTCACAGCAGAAATTCAAAACACAAATAAATACCAGCATATTTTTCTTTTCTTTATTCATATAGCTTCCATATTTGTTGATTAAGGGATACTGTGCTCCTTTATTGTTCAATCAAAATAGCATGCATAAATAAAAGCCTTTGTTGTGCCCAAATTCGGAGACCCCCCAAAGACGACCACCAGAGTCCAGAGTCCAAGCCAAACAGCAAAGGGTCATTTATTACGAGTTCGAACCGGGACCTCCGCGCACTCGTTGCCGGTGACGCTAAGAGGTCCTGAGCTCAGGATCACAGCACTTTTCATACTCTATTTTTGGGGAGGCAGGGACTTAGCATACATCATAGTATCTCGTAACAAATCACTACATACCGCAGGAAAATCAAACAGCAACTCTATAATGTGACTGGCGCGCTACAGAGCGGGAAAAAGCTGGGAACAGATTATTGGTTAGGTCAACGGGCTGTTGTTCTTCAAACTGCTTGGTTGGCACCTCTAGGGTATGTGTCACCTCAGGATTGGCCGGGGTCTCCCTGTCAAGCCACAGGATGCCAGATGGTTATTATCTCCCGTACCCAAAGCTGGGTGGGGGTTCCTGGAGCAGTCACTTTGTCATGTCCAATTCTGGGTGGGGGTTTCTCTGGCGCCGGATGGCTGTTATCTCTCGGCCCAGAGCCAGTGGGGGTCTGGGATTGGCCACTCTGCTAGGTTCGATTCTGGGCAGGGGTTGTGTGGTTAAAGAATGCCTATACAAAGTTTGCTGGTAATTTTCCATCTCCTCATGGGTTAGCAAGCGAAGGTACAGAAGCAGAAATAGTGGTTATGGTTATAATTTAGACATCTCACCTTCATTTAAGTTTTGACATTGATAGTATTTTGGGCAATATTTTGGGCATGTAACCACAGTAAAGTCTCATCATTATTTTTTAAAGGACTTTTAAGAGGCCAAACTCTATGGATTCTGAAAACTTGTTTTATTTTTTTTCCCTCCTATAAAATTGTCACCATGCTTATTATCTTAATGGAAAAATTAAGGTACTTAGTGATATGTATGTATATAACTCTAAGGTTAGAGATATGTATACATGTATTACATACCCACACATATACTCCCTTATTATATTTGAAAGTAACAGTTATAGTTTCATTGTCATGGGGTGTTGTAATGTTAAATAAAGCAGTCAACCGGAAAGGCTTTGCTTTTATACTATTGTTTCTATGGAAGCTTTTTGAAAGCTATATTATAATTTCTGACACCTTGGAAGTTCCACTGAGATTTTTTGCTTGACAAATCTTAATTGATGCCGATTAAATATAGTAATAGGTTTGGCCTTAAAGCAGACTTGACCTTAAAAAAATTTTATAATTTCTTAGTGTCTCCACTAACACTTATTATCAGTTCGTAGTAAGTAGATGAAATTTCAGTTTCAACAATTATAAATAAATTTTATAAGCTGATTGTACGGAATAAGTGGGTATCTTCAAAACATGATTAAATATCAAATGTTATTTTTTTCAAGTTATCTTGTGTGACTAAAGAAGCACTACATGCTTTTGAGAAGTATGGCAAGCCCATATCACATAGCATTTAGCACAACAGATATTAGAGTCTGCCTAGGTGTTGGATTAGCTCTTTTGTGTTTCATCTGTGTGGCTCTGATGAAATTACTTTTCATAATTAAACTTACTTCAACACTTTGCTTTAAGAATAAAATTAGATAAGGGGCGCCTGGGTGGCTCAGTTGGTCAAACATCTGCCCTCAGCTCAGGTCACGCATGATCTCAGGGTCCTGGAATTGAGCCCTGTGTTGGGCTCCCTGCTCAATGGGGAATCTGCTTTTTCCTCTTTCTCTGCTACTTCCCCTGGTTGTGTTCTCTTTCTCTCTCAAATAAGTAAATAAAATCTTTAAAAGAAAAAAAAAACCAGAATGAAATTAGATAATCCCAGGACAGAGTAAACACATAGTAAAAGCTAGCTTTAATATTACATGTTGTTATTATTATTACTATTCCAGGTCACGGGTGGGACTATGATGGAAGAATTGCACCGTCTTAAATATGTTTCCTGTTTAGTTTACACATGCAGTCTATGCAGTTTCTCTCTTGAGCACCTTTCCCTCACAGGTTCTTTGACCTTGGTTAAGTTACTTCTTTGCACTTCAATTTCGTCACCTGAATTGAATTGCTTAAATGACTTCAAAAGTTTGTTTTGACTCTATTATGGTATGATTCTGTGAAATGGAAAATTAATATATTTGGCTTCGGTAGCTTTATTCAAAGCACTGATATTAAAAAGACACAATTAATTCTCATGCTATTATGAGTTTCCATTTATGCCATGGAAGTAATCATTTGGAATAAATCACTTTGGAAGATCTGCTTGATCCAGGTATTCAGGAGAAATCACTAGCATAGCATTTCATTTTTGGATAAAACTCAGAATTCATTAAACCAGCAGAGCTACAGACTTATGAGATACCAGTGAATCTTAATGCCGATAACCCAGTTAATTAAAGCAAATAAGGTGGTACTTTATTAAACTTACAAATCCAAAACTGCACTGAAACGATCTGTACAAAGCCATGTTGACTTTTATTCGCAGACTTCCCCTCAAAAAAGCATAAAAGTCTTATTTGTTCACAGTGAAAGTCTTTGGGAGCTAATGTGATGTTCTGTCTGTTGCTAGATCTCCGCATCAGAAGACAGCATTCTTCTGAAAGTGTTTCTAGTATCAACAGTGCCACAAGCCATTCCAGCATTGGTAGTGGTAATGATGCTGACTCCAAGAAAAAGAAGAAGAAAAACTGGGTAAGCCCTGGTCATCCATCTTATTCAAAAGCTTATTAGTGCACGATGAGTCAGATTTGTTTTGTTTAGAGATTTAGAAGTCTGTAGCAGTTTACAAAGGGACTCCCTCAAGTCACTGGCCCCCCGGAAGGCAGTACTCATCACCAGAATTAGGGTGGCCTGGTGCTGAGGAGGAGAGGTTTTGGTCAGAACTATTCTTGGGTTTGAATCCCAACTCTACCACTTAATACTTGGACCATAAGCAGGTGACTTCACTTTTTGAGGGGGCCTATGTTTTCTCATCTACAAAAATAGGATAATTAATACCGATTTTATAAAGTTGTTGTAAGAAAACTGAGATGACAGCTATTAATAAATGACAGGACAGGGATTTACCCTGGAGATGAGGGAGAAGAAAAGATGGTGGTGTGGTGGTGATACTGTGGCAGGGATGGAGGAAGAGGAGAGGAAATGAATTGTAAAGAAAGGGAAAGAAGAAACCTAGAAAGCCTCCCCACCTCTCACTTCAACGGGTTATAGTGTGAATAAAGCTTCACCTCCTCAGAAATCAACTACATTAATGTCTGCTTTCTGGGTCTGTTTGTTTTTGGGTTTTTGTTTATTTATTTTTTTTAAGAGAATATAGCAGAAATATAGAAATGTACTTTCCCAGAACAATGCTTTACATGTGCTAGAGATAGAATTTATGATGATACTAAGCAATTGCTAAAAAACTGAGGGGAAGACGCTATCACAGCAAAATGTTTAAAAACCATGCAGTAAAGGATTTTTTTTTTAATACCATGAAATGAAGGTAATTTCTTAAATAAGTACAACTATTGATGAAATCCAAAACATAACCACCAGAGGATTTTGCTGAGTGCCTGCTATAAATAATGAAAGAAATATCTTTTTTTGTTTTAAAAAAAATGTTTATAAGGTAATATTTTAAAATACTGATCAGCCTTCATTCCCTTGATTTGTAATTCCACACTCTTTCATGTTTCTGCAAGGTGAACTCTAGAGGAAGTGAGGTGAATATAAACCGTGGACAATTTGGCATGCATCTATAAAAAATACCCTACCTTGGCATGAATGCTATTCATTTTGGCAGTAGGCTTTTTATACCTTTCAAAAACAGATTACCTTGTATGTCTTTTCTTTGTGTCTTTTCATTTTAATCTCAAATTTTAAAGAGAAGAGGTAAAAAAAACAAAAAACAAAAAACACTTTCTGAATAGAGCTGTAGGGGATACCAATTCCGGTTTTGAATAGCATGGGAATTGAAAATTTGAATAGAAAAATCACAATTAAAGAGGTGTTAGGTGAATTTGATTTCATTTTCCTTTTTAAGTTTATACTGTCAGCAGGACATGACTTGATTGTAGCGCTAAAGTGGCCCATTTAAAACAAATTGCCTTGAAGAGAGAAGCATTGGGAGTGGAGATCCCTTCAAGGTACTTAGTTTTAAATGAGTGCTCTGACAGCCATGCCCTTGACCTTGCACTATTTCAAAGCCTTCCGTGTTTGCGCTGCGCTGGATTAATATAAGAATAAAACAAAACACAAAACGCGGTATCGTTGTTTTCTAGAGATACCGTGCTGCACCTGTTAATACTCTGCTTGTCCGTACTGACCCCAGGCAGTGGCTAGGATAGCACCTGCAAACTAACGCCCCAAAGCCAAATTCTCCACATGCACACAGACAAGAAAGGTCATTCCTGTCCTCTTTTCAGCTGAGAAGCTCATTCAAACAAGCCTTTGGGAAGAAGAAGTCCACCAAGCCTCCTTCCTCCCATTCGGACATCGAAGAGCTCACTGACTCATCCCTCCCAGCGTCGCCAAAAGTGCCCCACCATGCGGGGGACTGCGGGTCCGCATCCATGAAGCCCTCGCAGTCGGCCTCTGCGTAAGTCACTCCCCTCCGCAGGATGCTGAAGTCTCTTTTAAAAACAGCAGCAGGCCAAGCCCCTGTGTGTGTTGTAAATGCAGTCAGGTGACACGATCTGTGCCTGTGGTTTTCTGATCTACCTGAGAACCATGGGCAGCCCTGGTTTCTCCTTCCTTTTTCACACATGAGAGTCCGTGTGCTTTGCGACCTCACGCTCCACTCTTCTGTGTCATCAGTCTCACTTCTTTGCAAAATGGCCTTTGTCCATGTCTCTGCCTCACTGTGCATTCCATGCAGGTCGCCCCTTGTCTGGCCACCAAAGAAACGGCAAAATGGCCCTGTGATCTACAAGCATAGATCCCGGTAAAATGGCATGTGATGCATGCAACTTGCCAAGATGCCAGTTCTAACTCAGCAGCGTTTGCCTTTGCTCTTTCTAAAATCCCTCGCATGCATTTCAATGATAGAAACCTCCTCCTCTGTCTTCCTGGTTTTGAAGTCCAGCTTGTTTTCCTAAAAACCAGGCTGTAATCCATTTGCCTTTAATTCCATTAGATAACCTAGCATAGCATTTTTATAGTAGCTCACCGTTTGATGTTACAAGAATGGATGAAATCTTGAGAACTTACAACGTGTGCTTTGATGAGGTGATTCTGTTTTATATACTGTTTAAATCGGATTTCTTCGGGTGCCCATGACGATTACTAGCCTTGCACTGTCATGTAGAACAGAGCCACTAATAAGACCATTTAAGATGCTTGTGTATCCCAGATAATTTCATCACTTATGTAGGAAAGAGGAACCTACCACTAACATTTTGTAATCAACAAGGTAGTCCTCATATTTTTAAATGGGAAAGATACTAGTTCATCAAAAACAAGTTCTCGCACCTTCTTTACTGCAAAACTACCTACAAAACAACAATAACAACAAAATAATGAGGAAGTGATGTGGATGACCTTCAAGGAGCCCTCGACTAGTCCACTTGCATGGGTTGAAACCTGTGATTTAGCTTCATTAGCTTTGATCCCCTAAATCAGCTGAGCTGACCAGGGAGATTATATAACACTCATCCATTATTTAAATGTCCACAACTAATCTCCCTGATTTATTTTCTACAATATTTATATTGGATTTTCATGGTAACTTGAAGACAGTGTAGTAGCAAATAATGTTACACTTTGCACAGTTTTGCAAATAATAATAATAATAATAATCAGTTTTAAAAACATGAGTACTTTAAAAAAATATTTCCTAAATTGCAAATAGAAATTTAAGTCCCTTGAAGAATGGCAGAATGAGATGGTGTGATGCTATGCAGCCTCATGAATATCAGCCGCAAGGATATTTTGAAGATTACTTGGTCTTGAATAATAATGGATTGTTTTTAAACTTCAGAAAAATAGGAAGAAAGGATTAAAGGAAAAAGACAGTTCCTGTTTCCAGTTTTGAACCTGGAAATGTATTACTGTTTGTAAAACTCTTTCTCCTCCTCTTTAGGTTTTGCTGGCAGCACAGAACCTCTGTAGCTGCTGGATAATATTGCATTTCAGCCTTAAAGGAAGCATTGCTTTTCCTGATCCCCTGGTTTCCCTCCTGGCAACTGATTGTGTGTTTGTTTCCTTCTTCAGGATCTGTGAGTGCACAGAGGCTGAGGCAGAGATAATTCTGCAGCTGAAGAGCGAGCTCAGAGAAAAGGAGTTAAAATTAACAGATATTCGACTAGAGGCCCTCAGCTCTGCTCATCACCTTGACCAGATCCGGGAAGCCATGAACCGGATGCAGGTCAGTGCTGACCACCTTGCAGGAGCGAAGAGGAGAGACGGAAAATACTGTATCGTTGCCACTCTTGCTTATTATAAAAACAAATCTCTCTTTGAAACCCACCATGGAAACAGTCTGTTTATTCAAACTTTGCCCCTCATCTCCCAACACTGAATGGAGCATTTTGTCAAAGCCAGGGTGCGAAGTGAGAGTACCCCCTGGCCAGTTGCACTCAAGGGCCATTCAAGACACTTGTACCAGTGATTCGGTTCACTTGAGAGCTGAGTTTGCCGAGAAACTACGACAAACGATAAACGTTGCGTCTTCACTTTCCCATGATTTACCTTTGTGTTGGCTTTTTTTCCCTTCTTTTGAAATCTGACTTTCAGTTGCCTTTACCTATTTTGTATTGGCGGGGGGGGGGGAGTAATGAGGAAACTACAGAAGTTTAACACAAGCTTTCTAAATATGAAAATAAAAGTGATGTAGAATGCCATCTGTAGAAGTAAAGCTTTTGTATTTGGGGAAACATCTGAAGGTTAATTTCAGAACCAGTCTGTGCTCAGGCTAAGTTTTCATTTTATTATTATAAACCGGTAATCGCTGGGTATTGTAGAGGGCTGAAATAAGAAAAGCTCATTGCTGAGCAGATTTATCTGCCACTGTGTATATTCACCAAAAGGTCTTTGTGGTTTTTAGAAGCTTAGCGCCCCCATTTTGAAGGAACAGAAACTCTTTGAGATGTTAGCTGGGGTTTTAAAATAATTTTAAATCACCTTTTTTATATTGTTTTTCTTTGACTCTGGTTTTCAACTCTCCATGAGTTCAGTATATTATTACAGATGGAATTATTTACCTGTAAGATTTTAACAGTATGTTTAAAATGAGAAATTTGGGCGCGCATGGGTATCTCAGTCAGTTAAGTGTCTGTCTTTGACTTGGCTTTGACTCAGGTCATGATCCCAGGGTCCTGCTCAGCAGGGAGCCAGCTTCTCCCTCTCCTTCTGCTTGCTGTTCCCCTGCTTGTGCGCACTCTCTGTCTCTCTCTGTCAAATAAATAAATGAAATCTTCAAATGAGAAATTTTATGAATGCTTTAAAAATTGTTGTTCTTGATTCAAATGGTATCAAGTCCTGGAAGATTCCTCAAATATAAGGTATATTTAAAAAATGCTTAAACAAATTCTAATGGTTAGTGCATCTATGTTTGTGAATACACAAATATACGTATGTAAGAAAGAGAGTAGGTTGACTTTCCTTCTGAGGAGGAAATCCTGTTTTCATAGTTTATAATTGTTTACTTAACATATCACCATATGCTTTATTTAATAAACCAAATAATCAACTCTGATAAAAGCATTGGTACCATTTTTCTCACTCAAACTAGCTGGATTTTTTTTTTTTCATAATTCCCACCCTCACAACAGAATGAAATTGAAATACTGAAGGCGGAAAATGACCGATTGAAGGCAGAAACTGGTAACACAGCCAAACCCGCTCGCCCACCATCAGAGTCCTCAAGCACCACATCGTCCTCATCTTCACGGCAGTCGTTGGGCCTTTCCCTGAACAATCTGAACATTACAGAGTCTGTTACCTCAGGTAATTTTGTGTACACACCTGCCTGAATCAAATCATTCCTATGACTTCGTGAGTGGGGAGGGGGCTGGAATTTGGGGAATCTCACCCACCACTCTTCTCACTTCACCCTCATGAAAATGTGAGCCCTCTTAATTCTTGGAAATAGCCTCATTTCTTCTACCTTATGATAACTTCAAAAGAGCATTCTCTGTGAAAGAGTGAAAGACTTAAGAGATCATAGTTTTCATATCATTTAAAAAATTACTTGTGTTTGAGAAGTACCTCCTTAACAATTATGAACACCATAAAGAAAAATAATGTTCTCAGTGCTGAGCATTAGTGCTTATGACTATAATACTAGTAATCCCATGCAATTCTGTGGTGTCTTAAGGATATGAAGCCCATTGATGAATACGTCAACACCCCTCTGTAAATTTGACCAGATCTTGCATGATGTTATGTGGAGAGAACATAAGGCTACTACCTCACCCAGGGCACACAGTTCTATTAAACCTTCAACAAACAAACGAAAAGAACTCACTGGATTCTGTTACTGTGTTCAAGGGTACTAATGAAGGGACAAGGATGCCGTTTTATTTCATAGCAAATAGAATCATCTGACATAATGTTATCTTAGTATCTGACCAACTCTTCATTTATAAAGTGTAACAGCTCCTATGGCCCTGAATCATTTTATGTATAGAAGATTGAGTTGAGGAGAGGTTTACATGAAGATCTGTGGTAATTGCAAAACATAGCCACCAGATGACGCTTGAAAACCAATGATATACATGTTCCTGGGCAGCTGTAGATTCCATTATACAACTATATAATTCTTCCAGGCTTGCCTTAAATGACACTAAAATATAGCAGAAGATGAGGAAGAGAAACAGAGACACAGCATGCTGATGTTGATGAAATTGTTACTAAATCACATCTCTTCTACAAAATCAGAATTTTAGTAATTCTACCATTAAATATGTCCTTCATAATGTAAAATGAATGGTTCAAGTATATAACTTGCTTTCTTCTTAGAAAAGACAGGTGAGGACTAAAAAGGCAAGTAGGAACTCCTTGAAATTCAGGAAACCATTTGGCAGGTTTGGGAGAAGAGAAATGAATTCGGAGAAAAAACATCAACTAAAATAAATATCAATAGCTTAGAAAATAAAGAGATGTCACAATTAAATGAACTCCTAAACCATACAGTAAATTAGAACTATGGGACTGTGATAGTAACTTGGATGTGTAAATTGTCCCTAAGGTGTTATCAACCAAGTTTTTCAAAAGATACTAAAAAAGGAAAAAACAGAAAATTTAAATGTGTAGATTCTGGGAGCCCTGAGTGATATCCTGTGTGTTGGCTTGTCCATGATGAACCTAATGGAGAAGAGAAGCAGTCAGTGACTCTCTTGTCCTGGCTTGACTCCTAAGGAAAGACAGGGGCCTGGACAACATCATGGCAGGATTTCCTTGCTTGTTACATGATTTTGTTTTATCTCATTGAAATATAATAAGGTTTAAAGGGGGCATAGTTAGTACTAAAGATAGCTTAGAAACTGAAGCCAAATAAAAATGAAACTAAAATTCATGTCCAGGAAAGACTAAAATTCATAAAGATAAATATAATTAAATAAATCAAATATAGTTTCTGTATTCATCAGACTGAAAATACTGATGTCTGTGATTCAGAATTTGAGGCAAATTTTTGGGGGGAGAGGGGTTTCAAAATTGTACTTTTTAATACTTATTTTATTACTTCTTTGTAGTTCATTATTATTTTATTTTCTTAATTATTTTTTACTAGTGACAATTGTATCTGAAGTAATAAAAGATTAAATCACATGACTAGGATACGGTTTTCACCATCTTCACTCTTGTTTACTGGGTTCAAAATTAGAAATCAGAAGTCCCTTTCCATTGGGGTTTTTTAAGTAAAAAAACTTTCTAGGGTTCATGATCAATTTGTTATAAAAGGTGAGGGGTAGGCAGGGCAGTGGATAATTGACAAATGTTTGGTTCCTAATTTATAACTGCATATTCTGTATAGCCAGTAAACACAGAATTTGAAAAGCCTTCATTTTTTTGTTCAGAATTTCACTTAATTATAACCAGAATGCCAGATCTTTTTATTCTTCCTTCAAAATATTGACAGAGGACCATAACTTGTTTTCTGCAAAACAAACAAAAAAATAAAACCAACCCCCATAGAAAAGTTTTGCCTCAAAAATTTGCTGTTTTCATTTTTTTCTTGGAGTTGTTTCTTCAGGTGATCATCTTATCAATATATTGGGAACAGGGGGAGACACATAGTGAGTCATGATGTGCTCCTCCCCCCACTATGAAGAGAAGGAGTTACAATAAACACACAGAAAAAGGGAATAATGGTTAGAACAGCTGACCTTATTAAACACTGAGGATAAAGTACTATAAAAGCATTATCTCTGATGGTCTCAGTAACCCTATGTAGTAGGTGCTGTGTGAGCCCCATTTTACAGATGAGGAAACCAAGACTGAGGAAAGAGATGATAATAATTTGTTCAAGATCATGTGAATAGTAGGAGGCAGAGCTAATATTTGAACCCAGATCTGTATGAAGCCAGTACCTGATATTTTCACTACTATATTCATTTTGCTTTAATTAACCACATACAAGATGTCGAGAGTCATACATTCATTTATTGTAAATACTTACTTCTGCTCTCAGGAGAAATTCCATATTTTCAGCACATTTTTAAAAAAAATAAACATAACATGAAAGGAGTAATAGGTTCCAAAGCAAACCTGAACAGAAAAGTAGATCAGAAATCAGACTAAATGTCTTGCTGTGGAGAACTAGGCCGCTCACGACTTGGCCCTTGTCCATCTCATCATTTCATACTACTCTTCCCCGCCCCCAACTTGATTTCCACAGTCCGGCCACGCAGAGCATTGGTCTGAGCCTTGAACACACCCAGCTCTTTCATCAAGGGTTTTGCATCTGTTCTTGTTTTCTGGACCTCTTTTCCTAGGTCCTGCTGGTCTTATGTCTAAACAGCGCCTCCTCAAGGAAGGCTTCCAGGATGACCTATCCGTGTAGAGCCAACTTCCTTCGGTTATTGTTTCACTGCTTCATGCCCATTATTTCTTGCACTTAACACATTCTAAAATTACACTAGGAGAATGTATACTCCAAAAGAGCAAAAAATTCATTTTGCTTCTTAGCCTTCATTCCTAATGCCCAACACAGTTCCTGGTATCATTTAGGTTTAATAAATATTTTTGAATATTTATAAACATTTATGACTAATGGAGCAAAGCACAAAGAGATAATTTGGTCACAGCCTACCAGAAATTTAGATGTAGGCAGTCAATGGTATCTATTCTAAACTTCTAAGAAAAAGAACAAGAGGATTAAATGACACTTAACAAAGAGTTTTATTTTTGACTGAGATAAGCAATAAGGTGAGAAGTTCTGAACATATTGATCTGGTAAAATAAATTTCTAGTAAGGAGATTATCTTTGATGATTTAAAAATTTCTAGCTACAATAAATGAAGGCAATGCGTGGCCTTCCAATTAAAAAAAAAAAAAAAAAAGAATTCCAGCAAAAATATCCATGTTTCTCAAATTCTCTTGATTTTTGATGATTTTTACTTCTTCCTTTGTGAAATTACATACTCTTAATTATTAAGATAATAGGACCATTTCATTTTCAGAAGGTAATTGATTAAATTATCATTTCTCTGATAGTACATTCACAGCCTTTATCTCTATAAATTTAGTCAGAGTAATTGAGGCCTCATGTCACCAGACACATGTGCTTTTTAGCACGTAGCTGAGTTCTATAACATTATTGTCAAAGGAAAACTTATATGTGGGATAGTTGATGTTAGTAATTATCCAAATGGACATTAATCTCATATAATATATTTTGAAAATTAATCTTTAATTGCATTTAAAGGCTGGTGCTTTGAAGATTAGCTAGCTTTATCATGCTTCTGTAAGTCTTAGCTGATTACTAGAAATACTATTTTGGTTTTAAAAACTATAAGCATGAAGGGTACAGGAAAGTGATAATTAATGTACTTCCATAGGGAAGTATAATGCTACGGTTGAAATTCAATAACAGTACCTAACAATTATAGATATAAGGTAAGCAACAGTAAAGCTGGATATGTGCCAGATGCTTGAAAATAATTTCAGTTGACAGCCAATCTCAGCACCTTAGCATTCGTAAATTGCATGGGTATTGAGTTTGGATATTTTAGGTTGGTTAGAAAAGTCAAATTGCTTTTCAGTTTGTCACAGTTACAATGGTAACAGAGTATTACTCAGGTATTCCTCAGACCTGGGTATAATAGGAAAAGAAACCCTTTATTTCCTCATCTGAAGGCAATGGCCCAGCATGTGGGTGAAGGTCTTTGAAGGCAGAAATAAATTCTTAGACTGAACCTTCAGTCCAACCACACTAATTCATCTTCTTGAAAGCTGAGATTTTTCAAACTAGTTAGGCTAGAATGGGAAACAAAAAGACCAAATATTCCCACTGAAAGTTATAAAACTATGAGGGAGAAAACAATGAAAATAAACAGTTCCAAGCTAATGTGACTCTATTGTGGTGTGAAACTTTGGTAGATATTTTGCTAGATGATGCTGGCGATGCAACTGGACATAAAGATGGCCGCAGTGTGAAAATTATCGTCTCCATAAGCAAGGGCTATGGCCGAGCAAAGGTATGTTCTTAATTTTAAATTCTTTAACTGAATTATGAACATGACCATGAATCAAATCTATTTTATATTTGAGTGTTTGTCCTAGTAACTATACTATCAGCGTATGTATCTTGGCATTGGCTTAATATGTTGTAGAAGCATGGAAGTTAGGGACTTAAAAGAAATGATACGATCATATAAGTAGAAATGTGTCTCAGTACATCACGTTCATTCACTGGCGACAACCATTCTCATTGTTTGTCAACCATTCTCATTTCTAGAACTTCAAAAAAGTAACACTGCTTTGTTGGACAACAACATCTTGTCTAACATTCTTTTGGTGTCACCTTTAAAATACAGGTGTATTTATGACATGTAGTAACATGTTACCAGAGTTATCAATATAGTCATTGTACAAAGAGGAGACTAAAAGATATATGAATATTATAGACCCTGGAAAGAAATATTCACTGAACTTAGTATGATATTTCCATTGATGCTACGTGTATGGATCATTTTTTAAGCAAAGTCTAAGTTGATGAGGAAAATATTTTAACTTTTCTGGAATCAAATTTTGTTATCATGACTCAAGTCCTTTTTTAAAACTAAAAGTATTATTTTAAGCTGAATTTTGTAGTTGAGTGGCCAAGAACACAAATTTGTAAGTCTCTGAATTTTTTCCTATCAAAAAGAAAAAACAAAAACTCCTTTGGAATTTTAAAATAATTGAAGTTTTGAAGCTTGAAAAGTAAGATAGCACTTGTGAATTTTTACACTGCGCAAATATTCAAAGAATTCCAATGCCATAAACTTTCTGCTTGAGCTGCAGATTTATGCCAGATTTTCCCAAGTGGGTCTTCATGCAAAAGGCTGTAATAGTCTCAGTGAAGCTTAAACTTGCTCTAATTTAAAAGCAGCTACTTACAAAACATAGTATGAGCATTCATTTTGCCTGGGTTACAATAATACTGGGAAACAAGTTTTCTTTTTAAAAATAATGCTAAAAAGTGATGTTTTTGAACATTGAAGGTAGTTGTCTTAGTTTTCTTGAGCTTCTATAACAAAATACTATAGATTGGGTGGCCCAAACATCAAAAATGTATTTTGTCATCACTGTGAAGCCCAAGATCAAGATGCTGGCTGATTTGGTTCCTAGTGAGGAATCTCTCATTGCATTGCAGATAGCTAACTTCTTGATATATCTTCTTATGTCCTTTCCAAAGTGTGTGTACTTGGAGAGAGAGAGAGAGAGAGAGAGAGAGAGAGAGATGGAGGTCTCTCTCTCTTCCCGTATTTATAAGTTACTAATCTCATCATGAGAGCCCCATTCTACTGACCTACTCTGACTTCTTCCTAAAGTCTCCATTTCCAAAAATCATCACATTGAGGGTTATGGCTCTAACATATGGATTTGGGGGAGACATAAACATTCAGTCCATAAGAGTACTAAAAAAAATCACAATGGTTTGCTGTGAATTTCTTAACTCTTTCTGGAAAAGGTATTGGCTTCTAACTTGAATTATATCTAAATGATGACAATAATCATTTACCCTTATATTGGTAAAAGTTACAGATAAAAAATCAAGACTCTAAGGTGGCTAAGTGACTTACCTAAAGTCACATTTCTTTAATTAGGTGGTAGAATTAGGTAGGTAATTCTGTGTTGTAGGATCCGTATCTCCTAATATCTGACTTAGGTATTATTCTAACACCTTTTAAGGATGAATGCAGTAGGCGACCAGAGGATTATAATGTATCAACAAGCTAATTATATCTACTGGCCTCATGCTTACTTTTACATGACCATTTCCAGTAATCGTAAAAAAGGCTACACTTAGACTATAAATCTGGAATTATTTGTCCAATATATGTAGAAAGTCCTCAAAATCCCATGTGACAAAAAATAATAATAAATTTGGGACCATTCTCTGTTTTGAAAGGGATTCTTTCCTTGATAAAGTGAGTCCTGTAGGATTCCCTGACATGTTCTTTTAGTGGATTTTCTGATAAATTCAAAATGGGAATGCTACTGTGGATAACACATTTCTAAAAAGATGGATTAGACTTTAGAGGTGTCTGGGTGGCACAGTCTGTTAAATGTCCCACTTGGTTTTGGCTCAGTTTGTGATCTCAGGGTTGTGAGATTGAGCCCCACATCAGGCTCTGTGGTCAGTGGGGAAGCTGTTTGAGATTCTCCCTCTCCTTCTACCCTTCCCCAGGAGTGCTCTCTCTCTGTCTCTAAAATAGACAAAATAAATCTTAAAAAAAAAAAAAAAAAGACAGATTAGATTTTAGGTATAATCTAAATTAACAAATGAAAAAACTGATTTTTAGACTTAGCAAAGATAGGATCAAAAATGAGTAAGATGAAGTTCTAGGGCACATATGAGATAGTTCTCGTCCATCTCTGTTACCTTCTCCCTTCTACCAAGCTGCTTCTCTTCCAGAATGCACCCACTGCATTAAAGCAAAAGACTATTTTTCCTACTACCAAACAGGTCATGAATCAGTTTTCCATACCATTCCACTTCATCTCATCTCATTCTTTCTTGTTGTTGTTATTGATGTTACTTCATTTGTTTAGTTTGTTGGGATATGTTTTACTTTATATAATAAACTATACATGTCTGTTGCTATAACATCCATAGCATAGGCTTAATGAACATTTTAGTCCTTAATTATTAGTACATTAGTATGTTTTATTAGAAAATAGAGTAATAAAACAAGACATATAACTGGGTTTTATCATGTTTTATTTTATTCTTTCTTAGGATCAGAAGTCTCAGGCATATTTGATAGGATCCATTGGCGTTAGTGGAAAAACCAAGTGGGATGTCTTAGATGGTGTAATTAGACGTCTCTTTAAGGTAAGTTGTGCAAGATATCTTGATATTAATTTTTGAATATGCTTTATTTTAGATGCTTTTCTTAGCTTTAGTAATGTAGACACATCTGCTTTTTCTTCCCTCCATTTCAAGTAGTAAGGAAAGCTTTCTCTCTTTATGCTGCGTGATATTAATAATTCTTTTATTACCAATTCCAAAATTCTTGACAGCTAGCTTCATATCCCCATGAGTTTTATATTTGTTGTAGATGAGTTGAATCTCTGTTTTGACTTCCTTTTTGTATGTATCATTTTAGGAATATGTGTTCCGAATTGATACATCCTCTAGCCTTGGTCTGAGCTCTGACTGCATTGCTAGCTACTGTATAGGAGATTTAATTAGATCTCACAGCCTAGAAGTGCCTGAACTGCTGCCTTGTGGATACCTTGTTGGAGATAATAACATCATTACTGTGAACCTGAAAGGTAAAAACAAAAACGAAAAGAAAACAAACTGTATTTTTTAAACCAACATCCATTTTTTTCTTCCTTTCTTCTTTCCCTCCCCTCCTCCCTCCATTTCTCTCTCTCTCTCTCTCTTTTTTTTTTTTTAGTTTTACTTCAGATTTTCGTATTTGAAAATTGTGTTAACTACATTGATAGTTTTAGTATGAAATGGGACATATTTATTTTTAAAACACTAAAATCTTACTAAAAACACTAAAATTCAAGTAAATGAAATTCTTTGACTTCTGGGATGTGAAACTTGGAATGTAATTTTGAAGATTCTCCAAGACTCAAGAATAGGAATGTGATTTAGGGAATTTCAAATTTCTAGGTTTTTCCCCATTATCATCTTTCATTTTGGGAGGGCACAAAGAATTTCTTGCCTATCCCAGAGTAATAAATTCATCACTGTACTTTGATTTTAAAATATGTGTACCCAATAAATACCCACTGGGGATAGAGAATAGATGTTAAGAATTGGGGCTAAGAAATTCTGTTTGCTTTGGATGATGTGATTAATTATAGGCAAATGGAATATCTGAAGTATACTTGACTTCCTAATTCTTTGTTCATATATGTTAAAGAGCCAGAACAGATCTCTATAAACTGGATTAATAGAGGAATTTGCCAACATTTGATTTTGTGATTAAGGTGCTTGGGTTAGTAGTAAAAGGGGATACTATTGCTTTACTTCTTAATTCCTTGCCAAATATCACAATTCATATTCTTCCAAAGCTTAAGTGGGTGAACAGCTGGGGTTTATAATGAGAGATAGAAGAGAATGAAGAGGAAGAGAAAATAGGAAGAAAAAGGGAAGAAAATACATATGTATTTTAATTTGTACACTTATTAACAAAACTACCCCCTTCAGAGGGAAGGAAGATATTATAATAGAATTTATAGTAATTCTTCCACTTCTCTCTGGAAACATAAGTGGGAAACCTGAAGTAGACAGTGGAGGAAAGCCTGAACAAAAGGAAAGCATTTAGGTTCATTTGGATGTTCACTCTGCCTTATTAGTAATGCTTTTTTGTCTTAAAATGGCAACACGTGGTTGTGAGTTAGAAATATCAAGGAAAGCATTTTACAAAGCCCGCATTCCCATGACCAATAAAACTCTGTTGTGGGTTAACACTGTATTTTAAATTCCAGCTTCTGTAGAACAATAAGGCATGCTGTTCCTTTTGTTTCTCCTTCAGGGGTAGAAGAAAACAGTTTGGACAGTTTTGTTTTTGATACACTGATTCCTAAACCAATTACCCAGAGGTACTTTAACTTGTTGATGGAGCATCACAGAATTATACTCTCAGGACCCAGTGGTACTGGAAAGACCTATTTAGCAAACAAACTTGCTGAATATGTAATAACCAAATCTGGGAGGAAAAAAACAGAGGATGCAATTGCCACTTTTAATGTGGACCACAAGTCAAGTAAGGTAGGTCACAAAGTCCTAAGAGAATTGTTGCTATTTATCGTAAGTGTTTTAAGCAATTAAGCTATAAGATTATGTGAAATCCATTTTGAACATGGAAACCTACCATCTCTCTGACTAAAACTAAAATCTGGTGAATGACTTAACCCTTTTTCATGAGTTTAAACAAGACTGCTCTTCGGTAACATGCAGTTATCAGGTACTTCTCAAGCATTGAGAATATACAGAAGAAAATGACAAGTCTCTATTGTCTGATTTCTCTTAGACATCCATCTGGGAAGTGTTAGAGTAGAAAGAGATCCATGCAGAGTTCTGTAGAAGCAAGAGGGGAAAATATAATTCTTCCTGGAAGAATTAGAGCTTTATAAAAAGTCAATACTTGACCTGGGTCTTAATAAATAGGTGGGAATTAACTGGGGTGTTACAGCCAGGAGGATGTGGGTATGATTAGAATAGTCCAGGCAGAAATTCTGGGAGTAGCAATTTGCTTACATTTTATTTCTATAGGATTTCTGCTTAAAAACCTTAGGAAATTGAACCATATTTCATTTTGCCATCAACAAAGGTCTAATGTACCATAATAATCAGCTTGAGCACTCTCAACTATTAAATAGGCATGAGGGGGCTATAAAGCCTAGCCAGTACTTTCATATATTATGAGTAAAACAAAGAATCCTAAAAAGAAAATACTTAATGCCTAACATTTCCTAATGCTGGAATATTTTTGCCTGTAAGTACACATTAGATTCTCAATCAATTCAGCCTAAGCTTCTCTTAAGAAACTTTGTCTGTTATGGGCAATACCTTGATGGAATCCACATGACAGTGGGTGATGTCATTTTTCCAAAGATAACCTGGTTAGATGATCTAAACTAACCCAGTGACTCAGAAAATTCAGGCTTACAAATTTTCAGAAATAAATTCAGGTCACAAAATTTGGATTGGATTCTTGAAATAAACCAGACATACAGTTTAGTGAACAAAACATTTCTTAATGTTATGAACAATAAACCAAAAAACTGGACAACCTAAGAGCAATGGAAAAGCTACAGAAAAAGCAATGGAAAAAAACTTAACAACTTACCATGACTGAATCCGGAAGAAATAGAAAATCTGAATAGACCAATTACTTGTAAGGAGATTGAATCAGTAACCAAAAATCTCCCAAAGAAGGAAAACTCAGGAGCAGATAGCTTTGCTGGTGAATTTTGTCAAACATTTAAAGAAGAACTAACACCAGTCCTTCTCAAACTCCTCCAAAACTTTGAAGATGATGGGACAATCCAAAACTCATGAGGCCAGCATCATCCTGATACCAAAACTAGAAAATGATACTGCTAGAAAAGAAAACTATAGACAATATTCTTGATGAGTATAGATGTAAAAGCTTTCAATAAAGATATTGAAATCAAATCAAATTCAGTAGCACATTAAAAAAGATCTTTCACCATGATCAAGTGGGATGTATCCCTAGGATACAAAGATAGTTCAACATAGAGAAATTAATCAATGTGATATGGCACAGAGAATGAAAACAAATCATATGATAATCTCAATAGATGCAGAGACAACATTTGACAAAGTATATCATTCATGTAAAAACTCTTAACAAATTAGGTTTAGAAGGATCACTTCTTAACAAAGGCCAGACATGACAAGCCCACAGCTAACACCACAGTCAGTGGTAAAATGTTGTTAGATTTTCCTTTAAGATCAGGAACAAAACAAAGATGCTGACTCTCATCATTTCTATTCAGCATAGTCCTAGAAGTCCCTGCTAGAGCAATCAGGCAAAGAAGAAGGAGGAGGAGGAGGAGAAAGAGAAGAAGAAGGAAGAAGGGAAATGAGAGGGGGTGAAGAAAAGATATCAGAATCAGAAAGAAAGAAGTAAAGTTTGCTCTATAGGCAGATGACATATTTTTACATATAGAAAATCCTAAAGACTCCACCCCCAGAAAACCCTGTTAGATTTAATTAATGAATTTAATAAAGTTGCAGGATATAAAATTAACAAACAGAAATTAGTTGTGTTTCTATACACCAACAATGGATTTACTGAAAAAGAAATGAAGAAGTTGATCTCATTTATAGTAGCATCAAAAACAATAAAATACTTATAAATTAAAATTATTTTACATAATATTTACATAACTAAATTTACATTACATTGACGAAAGAAATTGAAGAAGACACAGATAGGCATCACATGTTCATGGGCTGGAAGAATTAATATTAAAACTAACAAAAACTATCTATAGATTCAATGCAATTGCTATCAGGATTCCAATGGCATTTCTTATAGAAGTCCAAAAAAAAAAAAAACCCCCTCATAAAATATATATGGAACCATGAAAGACTCTGAATAGACAAAGGAATCCTGAGAAAGAAGAACAAAGCAGGAGATCACACTTCCTAATTTCAAGTATACTATGAAAGTATAGTCATTAAGATAGTAAGGTAATGCCATGACAATAAATGCATAGAATTGGCAGGCACGATGAAACAGAATCAAAAGCCTGGAAATGAACCTAAGTCTATACCATCAACTAAAGATTTAAATGTAAGACCTGAAACCATGAAACTCCTAGAAGAAAACATAGCAATAAAACTCCTTGACATGGGTCTTGGTAATGATTTTTTGGATAGGACACCTGAAGTACAAGCAACAAAATAAAAAATAAACAAGTGGGAATACATCAAACTAAAAACTTCCACACAGCAAAATGAACCATCAACAAAGTGAAAAGACAACCTACAGAATTGGAGAAAATATTTACAAACGATATATATCTGTGAAGGGGTTCATATCCAAAATATAGAAAAAACTCATTCCACTCAATAGCAAGAAAACATATGAACCAATTAAAAAAATGAACAAAGGACCTGAACAGACAGTCTCCAAAGAAGGTATACAAAAGATCAACAGACACATGAAAAGATGCTCAACATCACTAGTCATTAGGAAAATGCAAATTAAAACCACAATGAGATATCACCTTATGCCTGTTAGAATGGCCATCATCAAAAAGACGGGACTGGAACTGGAAGAGATTATGCTGAGTGAAATAAGTCAAGCAGAGAGAGTCAATTATCCTATGGTTTCACTTATTTGTGGAGCATAACAAATAACATGGAGGACATGGGGAGTTAGGAGAAGGGAGTTGGGGGAAATTGGAAGGGGAGGTGAACCATGAGAGACTATGGACTCTGAAAAACAATCTGAGGGTTTTGAAGGGGCGGGGGGTGGGAGGTCGGGGTACCAGGTGGTGGGTATTATAGAGGGCACGGATTGCATGGAGCACTGGGTGTGGTGCAAAAATAATGAATACTGTTATGCTGAAAATAAATAAATTTAATTAAAAAAAAAAAAAAAAGACGGGCGATAACAAAAAGACGGGAGATACCAGGCTGGTAGGGATGTAGAGAAAAGGGGACCCTTGGCTGTTGGAGGGATTGCTAATTGAAATAGTCAGTGTGGAAAACAGTGGAAGGAACCTCAAAACTTAAAAATAGTACTGCCATATGATCCAGCAGTTCCATTTCTAGGAATGTATCCAAAGGAAATAAAAATACTAACTCAAAAAAAATTTGCATGCCCCCCATGTTTATAGAAGCATTACTTAAAATAACTAAGATATGGAAACAACTTAAGTGTCCCTGAAAAAAAAAATTGGTGTATAGATACATATATGTGTGAGTGTGTGTGTGTATGTATATACACACAGTGAAATATTATCCAGCCGTAAAAAAGATGAGGAAATCCTACCATTTGCTAAAAATGGATAGACTTTGAAGGTATTATGTTAAGTGAAATGTCAGAGGAAGACAAATACTGTATCATCTCACTTATATATGGAATATCAAAAAAAAAATTACCTGAGGCAGAGGATGGGGGACAGGAATTGTAAGAAAATGGTTAAAAGTTACAAACTTGCAGTTACAGGATAAATAAGTACTTGGGATGTAATATTAAAATGATGACCATAGCTAACACTGCTGTATGACATACAGAAAAGTTGTTAAGGGAGTAAATTCTAAGAGTTTCTTTCACAAGAAAATTCTTCTTTCTCTTCTTTTTTATTGGATCTATATGAGAAGACGATGATAGCTGAACCTAAGGTGATAATTATCTCACGATATGTGCAAATCAAATCGTCATGCTGTTCACCTTAAGTTTATGCAAGGATGTATCTCAATTATTTCTCAATAAAAATGTTCTTAATGGAGTAGTTTATTAAGTCGCTATCACTGACCAACTGAAATCTAAGGCAGATAGCTGAGTTTCCTTTGGCTTGGTTTTCCCAGCTGTAATATGGAAAAAGTAGTAGGGGCATGGTAAGAGCTAAGAGTGTGGGGGTAGGTGGTGGGGAACGGGGGAGATATATATATGCAATTAATGTATAATAGCTTTCAGTGAAGATTTCTTTCACAAATATAGAGCCATTCAAACATGACCCCCCAAACTTTGTTCAAAACTATCTTATATGTTGTTTTCAAGGAGAGCAATCATGTACATAAAATATGCTGGGATCTCTTCAAGTTAAATAAATATAGCTCATGAATTCCAAATATTTCCTTGGAACTCATCACCCTTCAAATTTTTGAACCACCTATTCTCATTTCAATGAAATAGAGACATGTAACCTGAGGTCGAATATTTGACTCTTCTCTAAACAGAAGTATAAAGAGTAGAGTCATTTGTTTGCTTCAGCCTACATGTTTAATGCCTCCTGCAAACTCTAGGTCTCCTCAGAACGTTACTTAAAAAAGCATTTTTACCACCATTCTTTTTTCTTCTCTGCGAGAAAGAGGAAAGGATTATGTCTCTTAACCATCTTCAGTGTATTCTTTGAATTTCCCCCAATGTTGGTATGACTTTAGAAGTGACTTCCTTATGAAAAAAACAAGTGGTTGGTAAAAAGACAATAGATTTGTTATAGGAAACCATGTCATTTTGACAAAGTTGGGGATCACTTAAAATCAAATTTTTCATCAAGTAGAGTGATTTGGGCTTCATTGGGATGTAGTTTAACATGGTATAATAAAACATTTGGTAATTTACACTAATAAAATTTACACTTAGAAAGTTATTTATACTTATAAAATCGGCCTCACTCCTCACATTTACTGTTATATTTATGTTCTTTTTATTTCAGTCAAAAAACTGTTTAGTGTTTGGAGATGTTCTTAATCAATAATATTATACTAATTTAAAAAAAAATTGTCACCAAATATTACCAGCACTCTTATTTTCTTCTTTTCCTGAATAAAATCACTTGTGTCATTAGTAGGTGAGCTTAATGTTTATTATTACAAAAAACAGTGACAAATAAAGCCTAGCCAAGAGCATTGGAACAGAATTAATGAGGCTTGGAAGTAGTAATAGGAAAAATCCCTGGACAAATCATGTGGCATTTGGCATCAAGAAAGCAAAAAACACAACTAACAAACGTGTATTGTTTCTTTCTGTTGTAAGATCTGAATGAGCTGTCAGCAATGCGGGATACTGTCGTTGCTAGAGAATTTAGCCAATTCTTGCCAAATTCTCAGAGATTCTGCGATGGTTTTTGTTTGCATTGGTTTGCTTTTATGTGAGGAATGGGTAAGTGAGAATGGTATAAAGGAGTCGGGATGAGTAGTTGAGACTGTCTGAGGGGCAGCTGCTCACAGTGTAGATGTACTAAAGTAAAGTGAGAACGAGGCATGAAGTAATAAATCCTGTCCCTGAAAAATGAAGCCATGTCACGGCTGACGGGCGATATGCTAGGCTATAGGAAGCAATGAAGAGACAAAGCCAAAAAAACACTTATGGATTCAAAAAAATGTCAAACAATAAAACCACCAAAAGAAAAAAAATCTTTTCACGTGTTTGGTACTCCCTGCATTTTACATTCTGTCCCTCTTCCTGCTCTCGAAGTCCTCCCTCGATCTGCCAGCTGGGATATTTTGATCGAGAGCAGTACACATAAGCAATTACACTTTGTGACATTTGATCTAGTGAGCCCAGAAGGCTAGAGATGGATTTAGTAAATAATATGTGGCCAGATGAAAACACTTGGAATGTTAGGTAGGAAAAGATCAGAAAACTGGTCTTGGCAGATTCATTTTTTTGGGGCCTAGAGTCAAAACCGGAGAAGGCAATGATCAACAGCTTTTACAGAACTGCCGATTTCTCCATATATTTTCAGAGTATGGGATTCATCTAATTATCAATGTCCATCTGATAGGTATACCTGTTTTCTTTTGCCTAATTAGATCTTGCACATGAAAATTTTAATGCTAATGTATCAGTATTTCGATCTAAGATTGAATCCCAATTAAGTGATAGTGGGGATTATAAAGTGATTTCAAAAGGGTGTGAGAAAAACTCAAGTTATATGACAAAATTGTTTGTGTCTAATTTTGTCCACTTGCAGCCATAGCTTTCATTAGATTCCCAAAGGGGACTACTGCCCTTCTCAAGATGAGAGAGAATCATGAGAATCGAACGGCCCTACTTTCCCACAATCCCTCAGGGATGTCTTAATTACCAAGTTCAATGCCCTTTGCTTCTCTTCTCTGTATCTCTCCCTCTCTCCCTCTCTCTCTTTCTCTCTTTATTGCTTATGGATAGCAAATTGCTATAGACCATCCTCCCTTTCTAGAAATTCCTCTAATTTTCGAGATTATCATTCTGTTTCCTTCTTACCCTCCAGCAAGCTCCTTCTCAGCCTCCTTCACCTCCTGGTAAATGAAAAGATGACCCAATATTCTGTTCTCTCCCACTTCTGTTCTCACCTGCATAACTCCCCTCATTTCAATTTGCATTGATTCACATTGGACACGGTTAGCCAAGCCCACCCTCCTGAATAGGAGGCCTTTCCCTTAGCATACACGTATGTTTCTACCACATACACAAGTTTAGAAAACCCAGGTTCAGCTCTGAAAAAATACCAAATCCATCTTCTTCCTCCCACCAAAATCAACACTATCCCTGGGATGACAGCAACTGTTTTCTAACTGCTTGATTCACAACTTCTGTTAAATCTCCCTTCTCTCTCTTTCTGATTTTTCCCTTCATCTCATGAAAAATACAGTATCTTTTCATTATTGAATTCTGACTGCATTAAATCCTGCAACATTTTTCTATTCTTTTCTGTACAAAGTCAAAATCTTCCCACACCTGTACCATCCCTATTAAGTCCCATATTTTCTCTTGGCTTCAGCAGTTTTGTTATTCTCTTGACTGGTCCCTCTTCTCCTCTACAATATACTTACCACAATTAAATCATGATTCTGACTACATTACTCAGGACCCCACACAGAACATTCATTGTTTCTTTGCTGCCAGTAGGAAAAATCCAGTAACCTTTCAAATCATACCAGGTTGCAAACACTTCTTTCCAATTTACTTAACATTATTTATATTCACAAAACATATACTACTAGTTTCTTTCTTACCACGTTTTTTTTTTTAAAGATTTTATTTATTCATTTGACAGAGAGAGATCACAAATAGATGGAGAGGCAGGCAGAGAGAGAGGGAAGCAGGCTCCCTGCTGAGCAGAGAGCCCGATACGGGACTCGATCCCAGGACCCTGAGATCATGACCTGAGCCGAAGGCAGCGGCTTAACCCACTGAGCCACCCAGGCACCCTCTTACCACGTTTTTTTTATGTTTCTGCCTTTAATTATTCTTTTCCCTCTATTTGGAAAGCTCTTCTTCCATTTTTAAGCATCAAAACATTACCTAATCCTAAAAATAAAAGGTTAGTAGAAAATAATACTACCACCAGAAAGTCTTTTTTGGCAGTACAAGTAAGGTTTACATGCTTTGAACAAAATCTTTCGTGTATGCTCTTTTAATACATTTTTTTAAAGATTTTATTTATTTATTTGACAGACAGAGATCACAAGCAGGCAGAGAGGCAGGCAGAGAGAGAGGAGAAAGCAGGCTCCCCAAGGAGCAGAGAGCCCGACGTGGGGCTCGATTCCAGGATCCTGAGATCGTGATCTGAGCCGAAGGCAGCGGCTTAACCCACTGAGCCACCCAGGCACCCCGATACATTATTTTTTTAAAGATTTTATTTATTTATTTGTCAGAGAGGGAGGCAGAGCGAGAAGGAGAAGCAAGCTCCACACTGAGCAAGGAGCCCGATGGGGGACTCTATCCCTGGGATAAGCTGAAGGCAGGCGCTTAACCCTCTGAGCCACCCAGTATCGGAGATACATAGGTTTTGTGGTTTTTTTTTAAGATTATTTATTTATTTATTTGACAGAGAGAGGGGGGGGAATCACAAGTAGGCAGAGAGAAAGAGAGGAGGAGGCTCCCCGCTGAGCAGAGAGCCCAACAGGGGGGCTGATCCCAGGACTCCTGAGACCACAACCGGAGCCGAAGGCAGAGGCTTAACCCACTGAGCCACCTAGGCACCCTACATTGTTTTTTCTACTGTGAATTACAGTTTGGTTTTTTACACACACACACACACACACACACACACACACACACGTAACCCACTATTCTGGGTAATAAGCTTCTTGAATGCTTTTCCATTTCTAATTAATCATTATCTCTTTGGTATTTCTGTTACCTTTGATAAATAAATTGCTCTTTCCCTACTGAAAAAAAAAAGTTGTTCGTTCACATTTGTTTATGTAGAACGATCCAAATTTTTCTGCATAGATTCAAAGTCTATTTTCTTTTTCATTGCAACACCACTGCCATGCACAATTTCTCTTGTAAAAACAGAGCACTTATTTTTCCCCAAACACATCACACGCTCATACCTTCCAGCTTTCACTCTTTATTATTTGTACTTCAATAGTTTGTCCCCAAGGACCCTGTTCTCTGAACAAGTCTGGATGAGGTGCCTCTCTTAAGTTTCCCTGTAATGTTTTGTGCATTTCACTTACCACACTGTTTTTGTGGTTTACTTTTTGAACTGCCTTTCTGCTTATCAATTCTAAATTCCTGGAATGGAGAAATATTCTCTGAATCCTTAATACCAAAAGTACCTGGAGCATAATAAGTGCTTGCTAAGGTGTTTGGAAAGGATAAATAACTGCTCAATTATCATTTAGAATTCTACTCACTATTCAGAATTCATCTCAAAATTTCACCTCGCTATGTAAGTCCATCAGGATCCCCCAGTTGGAATTAATCCTTCTTCTTCCTACAGACCATGACTCCCCTTTTAACCTCTCTAATGGGATGTTTTGTATTGCATTTTGTACATTTATTAGTTATGTATGTACCTACCATAACCATGAGTTACATATCACCCTCCCAAGCTCCAGCATTTCCTTCTCTAGAAAGCTTTCCTTGAAACCTGCCACCTAGGCAAAATCTCCTCCCCTGACCTTTTGTAGCTCATAATATATTATGATATCGTATTCAAATTGATATCATAATATATTATGATATCGATTTATCATATTTAAATTTTAGTACTTAATGTGACCATCTTAAAGCCTACAAGGGAAGTCTTTTCAACACCTATGCCAAGAAAAGTACTTGATTCAGTCATAATTACTGTTCAACTTACTAACTTGAATGATGATCCATTATTTTTGTACACCTCAGGGGATTGTCTAGAGCGATGAATGTAGAAGATAGGCAGTCAGTGTTTTATAAATGAATGAATGACTTAACATGGGTAAATTATTGATATAAATTCCATTTTTGTCTTTTAAGATGAATGAAATTCTCCAGACTATTCATTAGTTGAAGCATATTTTTCTGTATTCTCTGATTTAGGCTATATTTGTTCAATGTGATTGGCTCAATGTAAGATATCCAGTGCATTAGTTTTCTAATAAATTTTATATTTGAACTTAATATATTACTAAATGCCTCAAAACCCTGGCCACTGTTTTCTTAACCTTTTCTTCTTTTAGTTCTAAAAGTAGTATTACAGACAGAGGGTGGCGACCTCTAGGATGAGTGGTTATCCATGTTCACCTACCTGGCTGCCAGAAATGGTTTTTTAACCCTGACCAGGATTTACAAATTGAAAATGTCATTGTAAATATGCAAATATTATGGAAATGTTCTTCCTGATTAGGATAATTTTAAGAAACCTAATTATGTGTCTGGCCTACCCATCTGTGAGAGCAGTCAATCAATGAACTGGTTATCATATTTAGATTAAAAGCTATTAGAAAGGAATAATACCTTAAAAAAAAAAAACAATAAGCTCAAGAAATGCTAAATGCTAATGTCAAGTGACCCAGGGAACCACAGCAAATTTTGTCTTTGTTTAAAATCATAGAAGCTGCATGAAGATTATAAATAAAAGCCATACATCTCTCTAAGTCCTGGGGCTGTGATTTCATGTACCCTATTGAAATGAACTAGAATTAAAACATTTAAAGTATTAGTGGAAATTTAGGTGTGCCTCCTTGGATTTATTATAAGGTTTGCTGAAATCCACTTTTACCATTGTAATACCAAAAGCAAGAATGAAGTCTCAATATTTATGGTTTATTATAAGAGCTCATACGCAGAACTCACTGCCCCCTCTTTTTTTTTTTCTTCTTTTTTTAAGGGGACACAACAACTGAGAAACATGCTTTTGTTTTCAAAATTTTCTATTTGCAGCAACTGTTCTGTATTGGCTTTTCTGTTTGCTCTTTTCTTTAAAAAATATATTTTCTCAGCATTATATTTCTTTACTTGGTTTTATATCAGCGCCATGACCTATGGGTTTTAGTCAAAGTTAATGGATGGCGGACAAAGTGTGCTATTCCTAAACTATGAATTGCTTGCCATTGGTGTAAATCGATCATTGATGTATTTGTTTCCTTTATTTTTTTCCAAGGAGTTGCAACAGTATCTTGCTAACCTGGCTGAACAGTGCAGTGCGGATAATAATGGTGTAGAGCTCCCTGTTGTAATAATTCTTGATAATCTTCATCATGTGGGCTCTTTGAGTGATATCTTCAATGGTTTTCTCAACTGTAAATACAACAAATGGTATGCTTGTGAAATATTTTGAGTGATGAAATATGAAAAAAATGACCAGATTTGTTTCTAATGTCTTTATGCCTTTTAAAACCTGTGGTGGATGCCATGAATTTAAGAAGGCTTCATTAATATTAGAACATATTCCCCCCCCACAAAAAAAAAATCCCTGTGCATTTCTTGAAACATCTATTTATTCATTCAGCAATTATGTTCCAGGCAACTTTTATGGAAACATGATTTACTTGATGGCGTTAGCTTCTGTGGATATGTGGAAGGTCTGGGAGACCAATGTCGATGACAGAACGTTTAGATCAAGGAAATTAAGAATTAAAATGAAGCTCAGAGCTCTGGTTTCACTTTTCCTCCATATCGAAGTTTAAATTCAACCTTCCGTAAAGATAAATTTAACGCGTTCAGATATATCATCATTAATGAGTCTAACTTTTAAAAATTTACAATGAAAGTAAAGGTTGAAGTAGGGTATAAAAAAATCTGAAAACCCACTAAAGATGGCATCTAAAGAAAGACATATAAGAGCAACCTAAATATTAGTTTTAATGGTGCAGTATCCCCATTAATCTCTGCTAGAGATTTTTTATATGTTGTAGATCATCATAAGATCAGCTTTGAAACAAGAATACAAATTTTCTCATCAAGAAACTTTAAAATACCTATGAAATAATGAAAGAGGGAAAATTAATGAATTTGATTATAATCATAAGAGTCACAAGACGTTAGAGTGAAATGAGATTACTGTGATTATTCCATCTAACCTTTTTATTTTATAGATGAGTAAACTCAGGCTCAGAAAGGTAAAATGATTCTCCTAGGATGCTAGAGCTGAAATTAGAAGCCTAAATCCAAATTTCCAGCTCAATGATCTTTGTTATTTTTCCACCTAACATTACAAAATCACCCTTGTAAAGCCTAATGTTAATTGGAATAATCCATATTTACCTACATTGTTTTTTAAGGTGATTTTAATAGACTGATCTCTTCTACCTTCAGCACATCAACATATTTAATTTTATTTTCCAGTCCATATATTATTGGAACAATGAATCAGGGAGTTTCTTCATCGCCAAATCTAGAGCTGCATCACAATTTCAGGTAAAGATAAATTGAATGCTTTGTTTTGTTTTGTTGTATTGTCTCTTTCTGTTTGCTTTTGGTTAGTGTTTTCCCGTTTGTACATTGACAGATCCTGCCAGTGGTGACCTGTGGTGTGAAAATAATTCTCACTTCTTCTGACACTCTTTCTCAAGCAGACATTTTGTGATCTTCAACCTGTAATTGGAATTGTTTCTTTAAAAAAAAAAAAAGAAAGAAAGAAAGAAAGAAAGAGAAAAGAAAAAAGAAAGGAAGGGAAAGAAATGTTTGTCCTGCTCACTATGTCACCAGCTAAAGTAGAGCACTTTTCTTCAAAGTGTGAGGAATGTGAAGAGAGTTCCTATTTCAGGATTTGTGATTCTCCTACAGAAGAGTACTCAGCGTGTAGACTCCCACTCACTTCTGACGCACATGAGCTTTGCTTTAGCTTAAAAAGAAAAGTTATTTTGTATACCTCTAATGCTAAGAGATCTCCTAACCCCTTTGATCATTAAAGTGAGCCACCAATTGACATAGGAACATTCTTTATTTATATTGGAAAGAGAATACCGTGGACTTAAAACTTAATTTATTTAAAGATTTCTGAATATATATATGTATATATATAATTTTTTTTTTTTTTTTTTTGTAGGTGGGTGCTATGTGCAAACCACACAGAACCTGTGAAAGGCTTTTTAGGTAGATACCTTCGAAGGAAACTGATCGAGATAGAGATTGAAAGGAATATACGCAATAATGACTTAGTCAAAATTATAGATTGGATTCCTAAGACATGGCATCATCTCAACAGTTTTTTGGAAACACACAGTTCTTCTGATGTTACCATTGGTGAGTTCCAAAACTGCAATATGCCATTTTCCAGGAACTAAGAGTACGTGGTAAGATGGCCAGATTGGATGGTAGAAAATAACAAGCAAAGCTAATTTTTTTCTTGCTCCCAAAGATTTAAGTTTTCTTTTTTCCTTCTGAAAGTTTGCCTTCTTCTAAGCTTTATATTTCTGATTAGATTCATTATGCTTGACAATTATGGTTTTCTAAGATTTGACTGAAATCACATGAGTTTAATATAGTCAAATATTTAAAAATTAGATAACCATTTGAAATAAATTATATCTGTTTAAATTCCCTTTTTATGATAAAAAACAAATTTTAGCCAATGGTTCACATCAAATATAGTTATGAGAGAAGATTTTAGTTAGAGATAATTTAGGTGTTTTGTGGATTATGGATAACTGAGTTGTTTCATATTTTTCATCAAGGCAAAACTGAATTAATTCTCTTTGGGTGGCATAAAAATATTTATTTTTCTAATCCTTCTAAAATTGCATGTGTAAAAGTCTCTTTCCTATTTTGCTGGATTATAAAGATATATTCACCAAAGATACAAGGTAAATGAAAAAGAAGAATTTGATAATTGAGATCAGAAGGCCAAAGCTGAGTCCCACTCTGCAAATAATAACATTTTATATTTGGGAATTTAGTTCAGCACAGTTTCATCATCTATAAAATGGGGCAGGTTGACTGGATTATGACCTTCAGGGTTTCTCTTAACTCTAATAAGTTATGTTCTTCTGTTAAGATTTTAAGGTAAAAGGAAGAAGAGTTCAGGAGATTGAGTCTTCAGAAAAACACACTTTGATAATAATCAAGATGGCTAAGATTGTACTTGTTTAAGAATCCTGCAAGATATATTATTAATTCCCCCCAAATTATGTCTCGAATATTTATGTGTTTAGGTTGTTACATGTAATGGTTCTCAAAATGGTTTGCTTCTTTTTAGGCCCCCGACTTTTCCTTCCTTGCCCTATGGATGTAGAAGGTTCTAGAGTGTGGTTCATGGATCTCTGGAACTATTCTTTGGTACCTTACATTCTGGAGGCAGTGAGAGAAGGTCTTCAGGTATAGTATTCAATATTCTTTACTGTTTAAAAACAAGCAAAATCATCCTTGAAAGCAAAGAACATTCTTTTCTCTGGGTATTTATACAGAAACTGAAGGCAAGAACTATATAAACATATTGGTAAAGTTTTAAAGATCAATTAGTATGTAACTATTTATTGTGTATTCTGTTCTGAAAATTAATACATAGGAGAAGGAGAAAACCTTTATTCCAACAACTACCCATTTAAGGCCAAACAAAATTATTGCCATGGATAATAGCAATCTTTTGAAAGCCAGCTAACTGGACAGTTCTGTATCTTATAAGACAGACATGTTAACATGGGCCTTGATCATTTCTTCTCTTAACATATAGTTTGCAACAAGTAGTTTCTGCTTACGGGTTCCCTGTTTTTAGTATGTTTCATTGTCTGAAACCCTTTAACCTCACTCATAGGATCCTTTACTATTTGGAGGGAATGCTCTACATTCTAAGGCAATTGACTTTTTAAAATCTATGGCAGGTTGATTTAGCAGCATTCCTGCTGTTCCTCTCATCTACCTCATGTCATGAGGCCCTACACTGTCTCTTCTACGTACTCTTAATGGAAAATTCAAAATACATCACTAATAAGAAAATTCTGTTTCTCAACAAAATTGACTATCTCCTCAAATTGGATTTGAGCTTTCATGAAATTGTAGAATTGTAAACCTCAAGGTTGAATCTTTAAGATTTTTACTTCATAATCATCCAGCTTATTGTAAAGGACCTAATCTTTTCTACAACTCCTCCAAAGTTTAGGAAGTTTTTGCTTAGGCATCTCTATCTCTGATTACTGCAACTGCTACTAGAATTAAGATAGAGTTCTTGATTTTCACATTTGTCATCTGCAATAGTGCTTTAGGTATTTACCCTTTAAAAAGTCACTGGTGATCTATACTCCTTCCTGCCCTTTCCTTCGAGTGGCTCACTGTCCTCACCTAGGAGAGCAGAATGGCAGTATTTAGAACCATCACGACGGTTCTGGTGAACACGATGAATAAATACTTGGAAGATGTGCTCAGAATCTTCAGAGATAATGATCCTAGAGCATACTATCTACTGGTTTTATTGCAGATTTAAATAATACAGTTTCCTATTTGAAGGCTATGAGCCAGTCTAGCCCCAGTTGTTGTTTGGTTCCAGTAAAATAAAAGACTATACCAAAAGTTTATATTTTTTAAATATAACATCTCACTTTTCTGGGTTCCTCTGAAACTGTTATGCTAAGGTGTGAGTTGATTTTCTCAATGTCAATCATTTTATACAAAAAAGAAATTTATGTGAAAGTTTTTAATAACGTAGAAGTCATTTTTTAAAAACCAATATTTATTTATTTATTATTTTTTAAAATTTCTTTTCAGTGTAACAGCATTCATTGTTTTTGCATCACACCCAGTGCTCCATGCAATACGTGCCCTCCCCAATACCCACCACCTGGTTCCCCCAATCTCCCACCCCCCGCCCCTTCAAAACCCTCAGGTTTTTTTTTCAGTTTCCATAGTCTCTCATGGTTCACCTCCCCTTCCAATTTCCCTCAACTTCCTTCTCCTCTCCATCTCCCCATGTCCTCCATGTTATTGTTTTGCTCCACAAATAAGTGAAACCATATGATAATTGGCTCTCTTCTGCTTGACTTATTTCACTCAGCATCATCTCTTCCAGTCCCATCCATGTTGCTACAAAAGTTGGGTATTCATCCTTTCAATGGAGGCATAATACTCCATAAATGAAAATTCTCTTCATATAGTTTCAGTATTAATAAGCTGTTATCCAAGTTTTTATATATAAAATCTCTTTATTTCCCATGTGTTTACTAATACAGATAAAGAAAAAGAAGACTGCCTAAACTCAAAAATAGCAATACCTAACACTGCTTAGCTTCCTTAAGTCTAATTTTTAAAAACTGCTTCAGTTCTTTTTTTAAAAATGTTTAAGTCAATATTATTTTAAAAACATTATCCGGAGAATTAGAATTTTATACAGCTTCCATTTAGGCAAAAGTATAACCCTTAGAGTAATACCAGTTTCCTAGACTAAAATTAAGAGTTATTTCAAAATTATTTTTGAAGAGGAGAAAAAAATGTCTCGTTTCTCTTTGTGGTTCTAGATGTTTAGTAGTAGGTTAGTGTAAAAGCTGAATCAACTGTAATGTGTAGGGAATATATGGGGGAAGCCCAATACCCAGAAGAGATAAGAAAAATAGGTAGACATTTCTCATTGCTATTGAAGGATGTGCTCAGCCATAAGCCCATTGGCAGATGATATTCCTGGGGTTGGTCCATATATGTTTTCTGTAAGAAAAGGAAGAAAAGGAATCATGTGTGTTATGAACAATCCCCTGGGACCTACTGGTAACAAAGAACCTTGAATTGGAGCAAGAGATGAAAAAAACAAAGTCTTCTTGCAAAGATGAAACTCTGAGTTGAGTGGAATAGAAAAATCTCTTTTCAAATGCATGGTCTGATGAGGAACCATAGGGAATGCTCTCTGCCAGATGTTCTAGTTGGAAGAAAACACTGGTGATAAAATGGATTCTGAGTTTTATTCTAATGATTCTACCTTTATCGAAATGGCAACAGCAAATTCATATTATTCTAATTATTTAAATATTTAATATTTTATAATTTTATAATATTTTAATATTTAAATCTTCTTTCCATTATTTTTCTATAACATCTGTTTTACACTGAAATTTAGTATTGGACCTATTTAGCATTTTATTGGTCACCTCCAATTTTGCTATCTTGTATGATTCTTTAAAAGGCTGGTATCAGTTGATTCTAGACCTTCATAGTTTTTGTGTAACATTTACTTTCCAAGAATGACACATTTTCCTTCAGTTAGCTTAAGTTGTATAGCAAGCTGTGTCTTTAGGTTTATAAAGTAGGTTTTTAACTGAGAAAAACTTTTGCTTCAAAACTCTCCCTAGCCATAAAAACTATGTATCTACTATATAGTGATAGTGATTGCTACTCCTGCCTTCATCTCCCAAGGGATATGCAGGTATCAGGACCTGGCCTGCTTGCTTGCTTGCTTTCTCTCTGTCTCTTTCCTTCTTTCTCTTTTTCTCAAGGCAAGGCTGACACAACCTCATACAGTTCCTCTGGGAGAAACCTGAAAGATAACTCAAGGCAATTCATGTACCTGCTGTGGTGTCAGTATCCACCATTTTGCTGTTGATCACTGAACCACAGTAGGCCATGTAGAACACCTCCCAGGGTGCTGAGACCATATATGCACCTGGTAACCAGGCTTGTAGGAGGGAGGGAGGAGGAGGTCAAGGCAGGGTGGGGGGAAGTACATCATGGACCTAGTTTGCCCATGTTACTGCCCTCTTCTCTTCATTTTAGCTTTTCTTTCTGTCCCCCTGCAGTCTGGTACTTGTTTATAAAGTCCATTCTACCTCTGTTTCTGCAGTGTGCCCTTCCTAATTAAAAATCTGTAACATGTCTTACATTCATCTTCTCCCCTTTCCTCCACTACCAGCACTCGAGCCATTATCATCTCTTTCTTACTGACTCCTTGCTTCCTTTTGGGTCCCGACAACATGAATGCTTTCATTTCCCATTTTCCTCTTCTTTTACTGTTGGCCTTATAAATAAACATCTAAAAAGAGTTTTTACAGGAGCCAATGAGATTATTAGAGGAAATTAATCCAGAGAAAATGATTATCAGAAAAATTATTTTTATTTTCAAAGAAACTTTGAGTGGAGTGAGGTTAAAAAAGAGAAAGTGTCTTACTGTATTTGTCATCTTTGCAAAGTGCACCTTAGTAGAGAACTCTGTTTAGTGCCTAGCACAGCTTTCTTCAGTTCTCCATCACTGGAACTTTCCTTCCTCAACTGTGAGTTTTCTTTTGGTTTATAAAATCACTAATAAAGATAAATATGGGCAGTGAATTCTATATGCATTTAAAATAAATCCCCTTTGTACTCTTTCCCAAATGCTGACTACCTATCCCAGATGTTCATCTTTATTTTATCTCTCCTTCAAGTTTAAAGAGAGTTAGGTGGATGGACATATATTTATAAACTGGAAAATTGTATATGGACACAATTCTCTTGAAAGTTCCATAAGAACTCAATGTGCAAAGGAATCACTCAATTAGTGGTCACCTGTTTTACTGAGTAGGAATGTAGTAGATATGTATTAAATATGTGATCATTTTGTAGATGTATGGAAAGCGGGCACCTTGGGAAGACCCCTCAAAGTGGGTGCTTGACACATACCCATGGAGCTCAGCATCTCTGTCTCAGGATGGTCCAGCATTACTTCAGTTGAGACCAGAAGATGTTGGGTATGAGGGCTGCATATCCACTAAGGAAGCCACAACCTCAAAGCACATTCCACAAAGTGACACAGAAGGGGATCCTCTGGTAAGAAGCTGCTGTGTGATTCTTCCAATATAATCTTAACTACAGTGTGTTGTCATCAATATTTAGTCATTTGTATCAAAGATACTAGTTATCTTAGGTGGTATTTGGGACTGCTCTGATACAGGTATTCTGTTTTTAACTCTTTCCTTTGGCTTACTTTCCTTAGGTTAAATTCTTAAAATGAAAGACCAAACTTGTATGCTTAACAATCAAGAAACACTAAAACCGGGCTGAACTCTGTGACCATAATTTTTATTTTATTATGCAGAAAATTATGTAAATTAATAAGTCTTCAACATTACATGACTCAATTCACTAGGTATTTAAGAGAAAACCGGATTTTGTTCTTAATATAATATTTTACATATATCAACTATTCTGACTAGATTTACAATTTGTCTTTTGTTGCCTTCAGTTGAGAAGACTAAACTGACTTGGAAATCAAAGGGAAATTATTCCCCCTGATTCTCCCTGTCTTTCTTAATTTGTAGTTATGTATGGTTTAATAAAGGTCAATAAAACTCCAAACTATGATTACTCTGATAATATTAAGTAAGTAGTATTATTAGGAAAAATATTTTATTTTTCATGTATTTTTTTCATGTTTATAGATGAATTTGTATAGATTGGTTTCAGGTGTAATGCATTTATTAGCTTACCATTCTATGGTTACAGAAGTCATTGGACCTGTACAATCAATACAGAAAAAAAAAATACTGAAATAAAGGCCATTATGTTATTTAAAACAAAAAAGGAAATTATTAAAAATCATAACCTATGACTATACTCAAGAACATAAAGTGATTTGATATTTTTTGGAATATTAGTATACTCACAACCCAACATATATACATTATCATCTCAGCTGACCAGACTTAATATTTTAGTGGTTATATGTGAACAAGATGATAGGTTTTTAAGATCTTTTCCAGGGCAAAAGACACGTGCGTGCGCAGAGACAAACCAAACACACACACACACACACACACACACACACACACACAGGCAGAAAATTGTGCATACTATTTCAAAGGGTTCCGTAGAGTCATGGAAATATTTACAAAGCTCTTTTTAGAGTCCAGAGAACTCATATAGGACTTCCAAATTGGACTTTTGCTCTAGACCATAAAATCCTTAAGGGCCTGGATCTTTCTTTTTCTAACAGGTAGTTGGCCCTTTAGCTCAGAAATTACTTGAAATCAACAGTAATGGAGGAATTGGTCTAATGCAGTATAATTGTGAGCAAATACTAATTAATTGCCTATAGAATGGTTCATATTTAAGAGAAAATATTAACTTTACGATACAAGTACGGGTTATTACATCTGAATTTTATAAACTCTAGTCTTGCCTTTGTGTGTTGATATACTGTGTCTGTTCCAGGTAAGGAGAAGCTTTATAGAGTTTGTTTTGAAAAATTAAACTGTCAAGTAAGGAACCCTCACAGGATGCCCTCAACTTCCCAGTTCCGATCAGCTAAACCCATCTAGCACTCTTCCCTGGCTCTGAATGCTCTTATCTTCTAGTATGGAAAAGAGATCCAAGGTCTCCCATACTGAATAAAAACGGGCTAAAAAATCTGATTCTTAAATGGCTGCTCAACTAAACCTCTTCAGAAACAGGAGATTATGGTGTGCTAAATAGCAAAAGACTTATCATCTAAAAGTCAATCTTTGGATCAGGCACCTTCTGATAAGAAAATAAATATTCTATCTGCTTTTATTTTGTTATAGTTCTATAATTACTGGTATCGAGTAAAAATATATTTGCAGTCCAATCTAAATCAAAAATATTTGGAAAAAATCCACTATTTAATGTCAGAAATATGTTGGATATTAACAAGGATACAAGTTTTTGGTGCATCTCACAGTATTTTATTTCTCATCAACAAACGCATTCATTCTTTCAACAAGTATTAATAAGTATATCCTCAGGGCTAAGACTTGGTAGATAAATTAAAAAGATAAATAAAATACCATTTTTGGTCTCAGAAGCTCACAGTTCATTACTGGAAAGAGACGTCTACCTATATAAATTATAGTAAAATAATGGTAGAGTCGCATGCTAGATAAAGTTGTGAGTCCACAAGGAAAAAGCTTTATAAAGGAGGAGACTCTTAAGCTGCGTCTAGAAGGAAGAACAGATGTTCCATCATGTGATTGGATGGAATACATCCAAAATTAAGGAAGCAGCAGGTGAATTTAGAACACTGTAATAAAAATGAATATGAATAAAAACGCTATCTGCAGATGGATGGGATTAGAACAAAAAGGGCAAGAAAAATTAGAACTACAAAAGTCTGCAAGAAGAATGAGAGCTACAAAAGCCTACCAAGGCTTGTTTATCTTTATAGGATGTTAAAACGTTATCACACAGATAATGAAGAGCTATCAAAGGTGTTTGGGCAGGGGACTTATGTTAGCTGGATTTGCAGGTTATAAAGATCTCTTTGGTGACAGAGAAGAAGACAGATTAAAGAAGAGAGGATAGAGGCTAGGAGCCCAGCAGATTGGTAATAGCAGAGGTGATAAGGAACTGAGCAATGTGTTACAAATGATAGACATTATATTTATGATTATGAATGTGGGGAAAGCAGAGGAGAGGAGAGGAAGGACATTCTTTTGCAGAGAATAATGATCTATCCCAGTGACTATTGGATCATATTTGTAACCTTGCCCCCTCTTGTAATCCCCTTTGACTTGAATGCACAAATCAACACTATGAGAAGGCAAATTAAATCCCATGTGTACATTTATGATGAATCTAAGACTAGGAACTTATTCTAATAAAGCGTATTTACTATACGGCACCATTTAAAAAAATCAAGACTTTCATGATGCTTCTATTATACCATAAAACTTTTACAGCATTCAGCATTCAAGTGATATTTGCCCGAGGTTAGAATCATAACCCTTAAAATAGACCTCATTTATAATTTCTACTCTTAGTAAATCAGGAGGACACTCAACACACAATGGTGTTTTACAAATTATCTTCACCCAAATGCTTGAACATAGAGCCAGTGACTAATGATGGAGGAACTGACATCAGAAAGGAGGGAGGCTATATGAATGTGCATGAGGAGGTGTGGGTGAGAGACAGAGAGAGAGGGATAAGAAGAGAGAGAAAGTGCATGTTTATGGAGACATTTGGCTTTTGCTTTATTGGGTTTGATAGGCTGTCTCTAACTACTTTCATTTCATATCTGTATACAGCTGATTTAATAAATTCAGAGAGTTAGCCTAACAATTATATTGAAAAATGTTGTCCTGAAGAATATTAAAATGATTTTAAAATATGCTATCACTGTAGCCTCTCTGTCAGAAAGGCCTCCTTGCTAAAATTGTTGATTATCATCTATCATCTATTTCACAAGCATTTATTGAACATGCATTTTACACAGAACACACAAGCATCCATAGCCTAACATATGTCTAAGGAATCCTTTTTTTTAGATTTCTCTTTTTTATTGGATCAGATTCTCCAGGCCTCTAATTTGGAAAAGAAAAAAAAAGGAACAACTTGGATTACTTTATAAAATAATAAAATGACTGTGCATTAAACAATATAAAGATTAGGACCACTTCTAGAACCCCTCGACAAGAAAACAAGTCTTACTTCTTTCATGAAGACCCATGCCAGTTTTCCTGCACTTTCTAATAAAATCATTGAACAGGTTATCCACAATTTGCTTTTAAGCAATCTTTCCTTTTTCCTCTAACAGTGGATCTGCAGATCTATCAAAAACCAGCAAGCTGGCTGCCTTTTATTTTGTAGTACATGGAAACGCTGGCTGTCTTTCTCCCCAGGTGCTTTCAGGCGTACGTCCCTTTTTCTGGAACAAACATTACCATTGCCCTATCAACGGGGAAACCCGAGACAGCTGCTATTGTTCCAGAAGGTGGCTTTTGTTTTCAGTGACAGATCAATCATATTTTAGCCAGAAATTCAACAACAACAGAAACTTGACAGTGATCCTCTCCCTCTCCCTCTTCAAACGCTCATGGTCGGCTTCATTCAGTGACCCCTTTCGAGGTCAGCCCCTAAACAGCAGATGGTGCGTTTGTGTGCAGCAGCTGGCGTCATTCCACTCCATCCCCTCCTTCTCTCGCGGGAGCCCGTGCACGCGCTCGCGCGCGCGTCTGCGTGTGTCTGAGCAGCCACGACTTTCACTTGCCATTCCATGCTTTCTGCTGCTCCGCGCCAGAAAGCCGAGAAGCTTGGCGTGCTCGCCAGCCACGAGCCCACATGTCCAGCTGTGATACAGTTTCTTTCCCAGTCGCCCTGCTGGAGCCGTATTCATTCACAACCCCAAATAAAAGAGCTATCTAGAGGCCCTGTTGGGTCCTGATGGTTTGGTGTCGTAGCCGTGCTCGGGCAGAACCGCGGTGGGAGCCGGAGGCGACTGCGTCCGTGTGGCTCCGGGCTGTGTGTGTGTGTGTGTGTGTGTGTGTGTGTTATGGGGCTGGCTCGCTCACTGCATCACTGCCTACATCGATGTCTCTTTTTCTTTCTTCAGATGAATATGCTAATGAAACTCCAAGAAGCAGCCAATTACTCGGGCACACAAAGCTGTGACAGCGATAGCACCAGCCACCATGACGACATTTTAGATTCATCTCTTGAATCTACTCTCTAGGGGGTGAACGAAGTTAGGGGAAGAGAGGAT
This sequence comes from Mustela nigripes, assembly GCF_022355385.1. Lineage (NCBI taxonomy): Eukaryota > Metazoa > Chordata > Mammalia > Carnivora > Mustelidae > Mustela > Mustela nigripes. Next base: position 40,200,188 of record NC_081562.1, on the reverse strand, counting down.
GCTTTGGCTAAAGGTTTAACAAGGAAGGAAGGTATTTTCACGAAACCACTGCCAGTATGAAAGCACCCTGTCAAGGGCCCTGACCCAGAGTCCTGGTCTCCGAGGAGCAGAGCGAAGTCTGAACCGCCAAGATGCTCGATTGAAATGCAAGCTTAACTTTATTTTATTTCTAGGCATTTTTTTTTTAATATCCGTGGAGTGGTGTCCGGCTCCATTACTCAACTGGAAAGGACCCTAAGGACAGGGCCACTGAATAGATTGCACATGGGGTAGCCAAACTGGACTTTCTGTTTTTTCCTCTTTAAAAGTTTACAATGCAGCCCCTTTCTTTGTCCCTTCCTTTCGTTTCCTCTGGGGGGGGGGCCCTCCTCCCCCGAGCGGGGCCCCTTCTTCTCCGTCCAGCCTCCCTCGTGCCACATGGTGCTGGTCACAGGGCTCCAGCCGCGTTTGTGCTGTGCGCTCACCCCCGTCCGAAACGAAGCCAAGAGGCCCGTCCTCCGTCAGCGCAAGCGGAATCGCGCCACCGCCCGGCAGACGCGAGCACGGCAAGCTGGAGACGTGCCAATGTCATTCCTAACTGCCACGTTCACACGATGTGCTCCGCCAACTTTCTCGTGTATGAGTCACAGGTTTTATAAGGTTGTTTTTACCACAGGTTTTATAAGGTTGTTTTAAACCACCTGCCCACTCCCTTAACAAGAGTTTTATACCAATTATTAATCAACACTGACAAAAGGCTTTCTTAGGGCTTTATTCGTTGGAGCCTTTTCAGTGAAAGAAGGAACATTTCCTATGGTGCTGTCTCACTGCCTTAAAACAGATTTCTATGACAGTTTAACAGTTGGTTTAAATCCTAAACCATTGGTAATCTTCACTGTCTTTTCATTTCTAACCAAGCAACACAAGTTAACACAGTAGCCTCACCTCTAGATATCTGTTTCAGTTTTGGGGTCTGGGGGTTCTTTTTTTTTTTTTTTTTCCTTTGGAAGAATTGGACAAGAGAAAAAAAAAATCAGTGTTTTTGCTTTGGGAATAGATCATCTGTCCTCCAAAATGTTCAAGTTAACCCAGAAACCCTCTTTGACCGTCACTTCAAAGCAAAGACATGTGGCTTACCTCCATCCAGTTCTAGGCAAAAGAGTTGTAGAAGGAGGGAGAATGAGAATTCTTACCCAGCAGAGCTGGAAGCACTAGTTGCAACATGAGCACAACTATTTGGCTTTTCCTCCCCTACTCTTTTTATTCTTCTTCTTACTAATTCTCTTGGTTTTGAGCATGTTGTTTTGATTACTATCGTTGTACATGAGAAATTCAGCATTAAAGAACACTGAAGCAGTGACGTCACTGTGGAAGCGGAAGCGTTTATACTGTAAAAGAAGGTTAGATTTGCACAGTCTACTGGGTAGGTATTGTAAATAATCATTTAAAAAATCTTGCACAAATTGAAACAAACACACGCACACACACAAATGTACTTTAATCCTGTTGGTGTTAAGAGGTGTTTCACTTGCTGAGATTTCCTGTACATTGCAAACAAATACAGAATGCAAACCCTCAAAGCTGTTATTATCTGGTGTGTTTGTCCTGTATTTACAGTGGTTATGATGATGCAGGAGCTATCAGTGCTAGAATGAGCATGCTTCAAAACTGTTCATGAAGCCAATACATTTTTGGAAAAGTAAAAATGTCCGAAAGTGCATCTGTTGTGGCAGGCTTTGAAGAGCGTGCATGAAAACCAGTTGGGATCATGGGAGAAGTTACCACCACACACAAGAGGACGGGGTTTTGAGTTTTCCGAACCGAAGGGCCAGGCCATGCTGTAGACTTGTTCTAGGCGTGCGAATATTGGTTGCTTTCGTGATGTGCCATTGGTGCTACTCTCTGTGACCACCCGTGGGTCAGTTGCTAGAGAACAACAACAACACGAGACCTCTGAGCCCTTTTCAGAGTGTCGCTAAGTCTATAGGTCCTACACGGTGCTATTGCCCCAAGGGAAAACTGAACTGAATTTATGCACATAGAATTGTCACCCTGACTTTGAAGCCTCAAACATGGATCAGAGCTGTCGTAAAACATCAGTATATGTAGCTGGATGAGTGACTAGTTGCCCTTGTATGATACGTGATCTAAAAGAAATTGCTAATCTTTCCCTGTCATTTTGAGAAACACAGTCCAAACATGATCATAAACGCAAATTCCTGCAATACATCCCAGTAGGTTCACCTAGTTTACAACTTAAACTAGTTTGTGAAACATTTGTCTGTATACATTTTATATTTTGTACATTTTTGATGTAACATATCATGTAAATAGGCAGAAACAGTGAAATAAATCATCTGAAAAGTTTTGTAGTCTTTGTAAAGCCCCAATAATAAGTACTTGGTGTCAATGGACTTAACTGGATGATGTATTTTCTATTGGTTTATTGTTCCTCTAGCTTGTAAACCAGCTTGCATATATTTTTTTGCAAATGTGCACCCTGTATCTGTCTAAATTATTACTTTGCCATTAAAGTGGAATTATTTATTGACAACAAGGTGTGGTATCTATATATGGAGGAAAAACTGAATAATCGTGCACCAAAAGTGTCCAGCCTTAAAATGTTGCTTGTATTAATTTTTTTTTTTTTTTAGGATTTCATTAATTTGACAGACAGATCACAAGTAGGCAGAGAGGCAGGAAGAGAGAGAGGGAAGCAGGCTCCCCGCTGAGCAGAAAGCCCGACGACGCAGGACGACGCAGGGCACAATCCCAGGACTCTGAGACCATGACCTGAACCAAAGGCAGAGGCTTTAACCCACCTAGCCACCCAGGCGCCTCTTGTTTGTACTATTTATGTGCCATCAGTAGGGATGTATGTAAATGTTTCTTTTATATACCTTAGAGAGAGGATCACATAGCTTTGAGTAAATAAATTAACTAAAGGCCCAAGATACACTTTTTAATGAAGTTTATTCAGTGAATATTTTTAGAAAACTCTCACTAGTCTATCTAAATGCTTGATTATAAAATAAAAGTTAATATAAAATAGAAAGTTGATATTAGTTAAATCAACTTATTAAGTGTTTCTTTGCTTATATTTCACTAAACCCTCAACTAAACTTTTAGTTCTAAAAGATTATGTTAAAGCCAAATAATTTTTTGGTGGTGCTTAACTTTTAATAGAGATTAGAAAAAGAAAACTCCCTTTAAAATTAGACTTTTAAAAGAAATATCTTGAGCTACAACCCCAGTAATAAGAATCTACATTTGGATGATACACGTAGGGTTTTGGTTTTTAAAACAGGAAAACTTTTGATTAGGACAGTTGTGGAGGGGGAAGGCATTAGTTAAATTGAGTCAATCATCCAAAATTGATGCATTCGTTTCTTCATTCACAGTTTGGAAAATGAAGGAAATTTCCACCTTTCATTCTAACCAGGTAAGCACTGAATTAATACAAAACTTGAATACAATTTTGACACATGCACTATAGGAATCCCGCTGTCATTCTTATGTGTGTGATGTTGGCCCGTTTACCCACATTCTGGATGCCTCCATTTCTCACCTATAAGATACTGATAATAATAGTGCCCCCCCCCTCACAGAGTACCATGATGATCAAGTAAGTTATTATATCTAAATGCCTGGAACAGTGCCCAACATTTACAAAGCCCTCCATAGATGTAGCTGCTTTTACAACTATTATTATAAACTAATAATTATAAAATATGTATTAGACTATTTTGAAACATTCTTGAGAACAATGTGTGAAGCATTTCAACTTACTAAAATTTTTTTTAAAGAATTTATCTTTTAATTCCCTCATTTAAAAAACGAAGTTTATAGTAAATGTATCTACCTATAGGGATGCTGGGGGATTAGGTTTGGATCTGTAAAGCGTTTAAAACAATGCCTACTCAGGAAAATTTGAACAAATATTAGCTGCTGCAATGACACTGTCATTATAATAAGTTAATTATATCCAGTAGTACAACACATATTTTCAGGATTCAGTTTGTAAATACATCCAAGGTAATACCTTAGTCTTGCTAAAAGTCCATCTTCCATCCAGTTTTCTCATCTGTAAAATGGGATAACTATAATATCTCTTCATAAGATTGTATTCAGGCACTGATAGAATGAATGGCCAAATGTATTATATTTGAATTTGGAGAAATTCAGGTGCTTTTATTTCAGCCTTTTAGATTTTCACATTTAAAAAACCCGTACATTTTTGTAAGAAATAAGCTACCTTAAAAACTGTTAATGCTATGCCTTTGATAAGCTAAGATGTTTTAAAAGAAGCTTCCATTGTGTTTTGTTTTTTTTGGATGGCGGGAGGCACTAACAGATAAAATATTGCATTTCTGAATGCAATGTTATTTTTAATTTGTTGGAAATGATCTTGATAATGATGTGGAGGATCTCCTCCTGAAGTATCCATTATCTCTTATTTATGCAGACACTCATCAATAAGAGAGCATATTCATAGTTAAGCATAGTACATTTTGAACTATAATCTTATTAGAGGAAAAATGAAAGTTCTCCAGTTGTTTTCCATAAAATTGTAAAAAATAACAATAAACTCTTGTTACTGGAACTTTCAACAATTCACCTTCTATTCTAGAAGAGCACAGTATTGAGCTGAAGTTGATGAACAACTGAGTAAATAATTTTTTACATTCATTACATGTTAAAATGAAAACCCTGTCAATATCTTGGGTTATATTAATTGTGGTATATAATTAATTTACCTGATCCTCTTTACTTTTTCTGCTGCGACTGCTAGAAAATTTACATTAAATCTGTTGCTATATTGGTGACCCACATATTTATATTCCTATTGGCTATCATATCCTAGAAAAACTGGTCACTATAAAATGTAAATATGATCACCCCCCCTATCTTTTTTATATTTTGTGTTTATGAGTAAGATCAAAATATCAAAGAACAATTCCTTGCTTGATCTCGATTTTGCTTATCCATTGGTTTTCTTTTTCACCACATCCAGTGCCCCCATTTTGGTTGCGTTCTGTATGATGTTAACCTAATTATAGACCTAGAAGGAATTCTTGAGGCAATAACAACAACTTTCTAGACAATTTAGCTATGAGCACACGTCAGAGGTTTATTATAACCTTCCTGCATGGGAAAAACCTCTAGTGGGCCAATTTAAAAGTTTCTCTCCTAGTAGAGGCATTTATAGACTATACAGATTAGACAAAAAATACTCAGTTTCAAGGTCTGCAGACTCGTGGCTGTCAGATGGATGGATGTATGAGTGATTGGTCTGCCAAGACCAATATTGATCCCACAAATAATTAAACAATTATCAGAGTTCTAATTTATTCAAATAAGGAGATTACTAATTATATCAAAGCAATAAGGTTTTATCCCAGACCAGGATTGAAATAATATTTCTTTTTTCAGTAATTTACTTCCTTTTACCCCAAGGCCCTTATACATTCTCCAATGCTATTACCTTAGACAAGCCTTTCTGGTTCTTCAGACTAGGTCAAGAATCTGATTTATTGACTTTTCTAGAAATTATATATAATTATATTCTATAATAAGATAGATATTTTATATGCTTATCTTATGCCACTTAATTGTTCAATTTTAAGGCTTAGAATATAGTGCATTCTCAATACATATAAATTGAATAAAAATGTTTCTGTATGTGGAGAAGGCAACAGAACGTTAGCTTCTGTAAAGCAAAGGTATTAAATTCAAGAAGAACCACTTTTTCAGGTGAGGAGCTTCCTGGGAAGCCAGATTAATTAGAAGCTATGTGGTGACCAAGGAAGGAAGTAGATAACCCAAGGGTTTGTGTAATCTGGTAAAGACAAAATACTGCCTCACACTTAGAATTTGTTTTCCCTTTAGATGTAATGTACTACATACTTTCTACCAAGTTTTCTTTTTCTTTTTGCTTTTCAAGTCCTTTGAAGATTACTTGGTTATATATAGTGCAATTTAAATGTGTGGGGTTTTTGAGGAACGGATGAAACAGTTGGAAATGTAGCACTAGAGCCTTGAAGACAAGTGGAGGCTGAAAAGATCAAAATAGGAATCCTTAGTATAGAAATGAAAAGTGAAGTTGTGAATTTCATTTTGGGATGTTTTCCCACTGGGAAGATCTTGACCAAGTGAAGAAGATGGAGACTAAAATTTGAGAGATGTGGGGGACATCTTTATAAATCATCTAGCCTATATTTTTCAATTTGTATAATACGTAACATATCTTTGCCCATTAATGTGCCATTTATAAAGGAGGGGTATAAGGGAAGAAAAAAAAAAAACCATTGAATTTAGAGTCAGAAATCTTGACTCTCATCATGTTTTGTGATTTTTCTAGGAATAATCAACTAACCCATCATTTGCATTCATCTAGATTTTTATACCCTAAAGATGGTAACTTTAGGGTATATAAGATAACTAAAGGCACCCAGTGTAGCCGCAGTCATTCAAGACATTGCAATGCAAAAGATGTGTGTTTCTCAGTTCCCAGAAACCATATTCTCAGGGGATAGTAGAAAATTTAGAAGTCCTGTCAGAACCCATCTGTGAACACTTCAATGCTTGTATTTTCAGTAGTTGTGTCTGGTTTGGTTGGTCTTAATGCCGCGTGCTGATGTGAGGCAGCAAGTATAAGCTTGTTTGAGAGGTTAGTGTCCAAGGTGGAGAAGCGGGACCAAACTCTCTGTACATTACTAGAGTGGAGTGCAGAGATTATTTGCAGAACATCAGCACCTCTTAGAAGGTGGGCTGCCTAGTTCCAAGGCAAATGGCTGTCCTGGTATACAGCTTCCATCCCCTCGTCTAGCCCTCCCATGGGTTACCACTGTTATGGGCACTGGGCAGGCTCTTCAGCAGGTTGCTAGTGGGGCTAGAAGCCCTGACGTTCTGATAATGATGGAGAAATGCTGCCCAGAAACCTGGTATTGGTTGAACTTTCGAAGCCAAAAGCAAGCACAATGAATAGCCAGACTCGGTCTCATGGTGATTGAAGGTAAATCCTCCAGTCTGGTCACTACATAGAAATTAGAGAAGGGTCTTTTCCAGCACCAGTGATTTCTCAATGGACTATGCTCACGCTTCATAATCTGGGCTATTGCAGAACATATGGTGGAAATAAGAGAGGCACTTACACAATCTAAAAATGTTTAGTAGCCGTATTAACAAAAGAAGGAACAGGTGAAATTGATTATAATAATGTACTTTATTATCCCAACATACAGAAATGTTATCATTCCAACATATAATCAGGTTAAAATGCGTTTTAATAAGATTTTTAATAAAATTTTGTATTTTCTTTTATTTTTTGATCTAAATCTTTAAAATCCAGCAAGTATTTTACACTTTTAGCATATGTCAATTTGGACACAGCCTTTATTGGAATAACTTGATCTGTCCTCAGAATTCAAAAAATGGTTAGGGGGCACCTAGGTGGCTCAGTCAGTTGAGCGTCTAGATCTTGATTTCGGGTCAGGGCATGGTCTCATCGAGGAGTCTGCTTGTCTCCCTCTCCCCCTCCCTGACACCAAGGCACCTGTACACACATGTGTGCTTGCGCACTCTCAAATAAATAAATAAATCTTCTTAAAAAAATCAAATAGTTAAAAAAATAGATTCACACAGTAAGTTGTTCCAAACATAATTAGCATAAATTGAATATGAGTTTTAAGTTTAAATTTTGGATAATTAGCCTTAAGTTAAAAATTTGAATTCTAATTTGCTCTATCATCCCAGGACAAAGGATACCTACTCATCCTCCATTTGGATAAAGAAGGAACTTAGCTCAAATTGTCCTTTTGCCTGACAGGAAATGATTCTCTTCTCTAGATTTAAAAAAAAAAATAAAAATGAAGAAGAACAAGAAAAAGAAGAAAAATGTAACCATTCAAAAGACATTTGAAATAGCAGTATTACTCCTAACACAAGATCAGAATTTCAACTGCAAAACTATTGATAATATTAACATACATAAATACGAAGAGAAAATGGTTTAAGATATTGGAGACAGTGTAATAGAGCAATATCTACCAATACACTAAAAATGGATTTGCATATTCAGTGAGAGAGAAGAAGCAGATTAAAGTGGTGTTTTTCATGATCTGCATAAAACGTCCCTGGGGCGATTCACTTTTCTTGCCCACATTTGCTGTTTACCAAATGACATTGTAATTGTTAATCTGGTTTCCTAGAAACCCTGAAACCTGCATGGGTATTTCTCAAATATAATTTTTTTTCCTTTCTTTTACTTACATATTAAAGTTTAGTGATTATTTATTTCCAAGACCTGAAAAACCATTATTTCCTTAACTACCTTTTTTTAAAGTGCTGCTATTAGAAATTTAGTTCATCTGCAGAAGACCCAGTGCTGACTATAAAGAACATAGTAGTCTTCTTGCCAGAGTAGCACAGTAATTAGCCTAGAGAGAGAGAGAGTCTTTAGCCATTTGCTTTTCTCAGTTTGAACCAAGTGTTTTACTAACAGGCTGGAGAAAAAGATGTCTGTCATACTGGTGGCACACTCAGAAATTTGAAATTATTAATAGTCCCAACATACATTAGGGTTTAAGTGAAAAGAATTAATTACCCTATCAAAGAAATTATAATTGATACTAATGTTATAGGAATCACCGGCCTGAAAATAAAATGTCATTAGCATAAAACAACAGTGGAGAGCAAAGTTTCTGGGTGACCAGCTGGTGTGGTGGCGACATGAGGTTGACTCCCGCCTTGCTCCTGTAGGACACCATGGATTTGCAGTCTGCTCTGGAAATTTCCTCCTTGCGGAATGAATTGCAAAAGATATGCAGGACCTTCAGAGAACTAGAAAATAAATTACGTGCAAACAGATGAAAACATTTTTTCTAGCCAAGCAAATATTGATACTGCTAGAACCCAACCTACAGTTACTGCGTGACCATTAATTTCAAAGAAAGGTCAAGTTGCAGATTTTAACACCAATAAGGTAAAAGTGGAAAAGGAGTTTGAACATACCATAGAAAAATGCTGCAAGCAAGTTTACATTGTTACCTCTCATTGACAAATCAACCCCAGGGTTAATGTGGAGTGAAAAAACAAAGCAAAACAGATTTTTGTGGCCAAAGAATTATAGCTGCTGGCATATTGTGATGTGTTAATAATATCATAGAGATATCTCTACAAAGTAGTCTAACCAATTTTTAGAAAGTAGCAAAAAAATCTCTTATATAACTTTATATAGAAAACATAGGACCTAAACTGAAGAAAAAGAAGAATTCCAGCATAAACACTACTGTTCAATCAAAGGATAACAAGTTAGCTAAATGCATGTCTTCTTTAAGATGCCTAGGACACTAACTGGAAAATTCCAAAAGAAACAATAATGACACTGTGATAGTTATATTTTATGTAAGTTTCAGCATTCCCAAGCTGATAACTAAGAATCACCTGTGGTCTCTAACATTTAGACATTTGTTTTATTTCATGAATATCCATTACCTTATGACTCCACTGAGTAAACAAATGGCTGCTTTTAAAGACACAATAAGTGCTAATGAAAGGAAAATTTCTCTCCTCTCCCCACATTTTGGCCTTGGGCCTAGGGAATAGAAATGTCACCTGGGAGGAACTGTGGAAGGAAAGGACACTCTCTCTCCATCTCCACCCCCAGGGTGAGGGCTGGTGTGCAGGGGAGGAGGGAGCTGAGCCAGAGCCCAAACAAGTTGCATTTGTAAAAATCTCCTGCAAAAATTATTAGCCAGGTTACCCTCAAAAGTTCTCCAGAGCCCCAGCCTGCTCTCAAAAGCCCTACAGTTTAGTGGAATTTGCCCAGACCAAGAGGAACTTAAGTGACTGGGAAGATACGCACCCGGTCACACTCATCTGCCCAAGAGGACAGAATGGTCTCTTAAATCCACTTGTGTGCAAATCCAGCTTACCAGCTTGTATGCAGTAAGCATCCCTGTGCAGGGTCTCTGCAAGCAGTTGGAGCCAATACCAGGGGTGGGGGGGGGGGGTAGCGGAAGTTCCCCAGCTTTTTCCCCTGCAACTGAGCGAGTCCAACTGTCTTCAAATAGATATTTGTGTGCATGGTCGTGGGGGGCAGTGGCGGGACGCATACCAAGAAATCTTGGTAACATGTTTAACAGAACCCCACACATGCTCACTTCTATCTATAACAGGAAGATTAAAGAAAGAAGAAAAAGGAGATACTTGCAGCTAGCTAGCTGCAGGCATGTCTTTTCAGTCATCTTTGTTCTCAGAGTTCTATCCACGACACAGTGTCTTGAACACACCAGTTGTTCAGTTAACTATGCTGAATAGATAAGGAGAGTCTTCGAAGGGCTGCCAGAGAAGGTACTTGCTGATTAGTCATTTTTATATTTAAGAAACAGTTCAGCTAAAGAATGTTATCTATGCAATGAGAAAAAGTTTATTCCCAGAGCCACTCAGAATACTCTTCTAAAATTTATTTATCCAAATAAAAACTACCTCTCATGGAATTTCTGAATGTGCCCATATGCACTACATGGTATTCAAGCTGGAGAACTTTTAGGGATGACAACAGAATTCAGTTCCTTGGGGTTGTGGGACCAAAGTCCCCATTTTCTTGCTGGCTGTCAGCCTGGGACTACTCTCAGCCTCTACAGGCTTCTCAGTCCTTGAGTGTGGCCTTTCATAGCTCCAAAGCCAGCAAAAGCTTGTGGTATCCATGCACTTTCTCCTTTTGATAGTCTGGGATTATAGTAGGCTTACCTAGACAACCAACCTTCTGCCACGTAATGTAACAGGGGAGTGATAGTATCTCATTCATATAACAGAGCCCATTCACATTCTAAGAGAAAAGGATTCCACATGGAAGTGAATCATTAGGAGTCACTGTTAGAAATGCCTATCACACTTAACAACATCTAAACATCAGGGTATTCCAAATAGATATTCAGAAATCTGGTTCCTCTTAAAATCAGAGGTTCTAGCAACATTGGGCCACGTTCCACTACAACAACAATTGGTGAGACTTGATAAATGAAAATCTCTTTCAGAAGGTCATTCTTCAATGGACTGCACCAGACCCTACTGGTGTATATCTACCCAGGTTCACTCTGTACGTATTTCAGTTTTCCACAGTTGCACTGCCCAATAAATAATACTCAACACAACACTTCTGATGGAGTACATATTCACACCTTTCAAACCTAAATTTATCCAGGAAACTAATCATCTCAATGATATCTGCACTTTAAAGATAATGAGACAATCTCAGGCTACACATGAACGTTCCTTTTGCCTCTCAAGACTGATTCTTGCAATAACATTTCAATAACTTAGTAATTCTAAGCATGTACTGTCTTTTGGGCTGATAAGTGAATAATATGGCACAAATTAAATGCTACCACTGAGTTAGCCCATGCAAAAGACACAAATGTACTCTCAGTGGACAAATGGATTCCCGTGTAATCATGCCAGCAGCAGAAAATAGAATCTGTCATAAAACATAAATTATCCAGGAGTCAGACCATGTTCACACAGCTCGGCACTAAATTTCATTTTCCCTGTTCTTCAGCTGAGAGTCTAAATAAACACTTATAAAACAGTCTGAAAGATTACATTGTTTGTCAAAGTTGGATTCCTTAGCCTCAGAATTCAGATGTATGACACGGTGGCAGTTGGGAGTCCTGCTGCTTCTCATGTGCTGGTTTCTTTGTGATCACACCCCATTCAACAGGATTGTCCAGGTACAGAAGGCATGAAGGTGCAGACAGAGGTGGTGGAAAGCCGGCTGGCCACGTACTTGGGGACTGTGGGAGGGAAGGCGGGAGTTGATGAAGGTTAAAGTAATAGGATTAGCTAAGGGTTGTTGTGGGCTAGCTTGTAGAGGCTCTACTTAACAGGGTAAGAGGTCTAGAAATTTTTTCTGTTGTGAACAGGGATGTCATTTAGAGTAGCAGAAGAGTACAGCAGTTAGAAGCATAGCTCTTAGGGATAGCCTGGTGGCTAGTCAGTTAGGCATCTGCCTTTAGCTCAGGTCAGGGTCCCAGGGGCCTGGGATCAGAGTCCCATATTGGGCTCCTTCCTCATTGGGCTCCTTGCTCATTGGGGAGCCTGCTTCTCCCTCTGTCTGCTGCTTTCCTGCTTGTGCATCCTCTCTCTCTCTGACAAATAAATAAATAAAGTCTTAAAAAAAGAAAAAAGAAGAAGAAAAAGCATAGCCTTTTGGAGCCAGACTATGTGGATTCAAATCCCATTTCTGTCACTGAAGTGCTATAGGACTTATGACTTGGGACAGACTATTTTTATATTTATATGAAACATTAATGAAAGTATTAATATTATATAAACATAATTAATGCTATTATTATTAATTAATAATAATATTTCATATAGTTGTTCAGCTAAGCTATTCCCAAATTCCTGATTCGTGGAAACTCTGGGAGCAAATAAATGCTTGTTGTCTAAAGTTACTAAATTGCATGGGTACTTTGTTATACAAAGAGTCGTTTTAGTAATATTTTGTAAAGCCAATATTTGACAGGTATTCGGGAAAAGAAAGTACAGCTGCTGGCTATTAAGGCAGCTGGCAGCCACATATGGCTATTTAAATTTAAATTGGTTAAAATTAAATAAAATTTAATATTCAATTTGCCAATCCCATTAGTTACATTTTAAGTAACTCTACAGCCACATGTGGTCAGTGGCTGTTGTACAGATAGTGCAGATGGAAAATTCTTACTATCTCAGAAGTTTCTATTGGATAGACAGTGTTGCTTTGGAGTAATGAGACTCAAATTGGGACCTTCAAAGGCTTAGGAAAACGTGGATATATTTTGTTATTTTTATTTGGATTTAAACATTTCAGATGTTTGGGATAATGATTATTTTTTAAGGAAATTAACACATTCTAAATCATTTGAGCAACTATCTTAAAACCAAATACTGCTTCTGTGCTTCATTTAAGTCCTTGAATTTGGATATTTATAATGGAGCTCCAAGCGTGCTGTTCCAAATGGTAAGAACTATTGATGAAAGAAGGAAGTCAAAGTTATTTTATAACAAGGGGTGCATGAGATGTCTGTAACATCAACCCATCATGTCACACATGCTATCTGAATTAAGGTCAGTCATGGGAAAATTGGTTCATCATCTTAACACATTGAGCTTTCCATAGATTACTTTAAGCAAAACAGCATTCTCTTCACATGATCTTTATTATTTTGATTATTAGTGATTGTATAATTTTGTTTATTTGTAACTGTCTTTGATCTTTTAAATGGATAGTGGTTATAAATACAAATATAGGGTTATTCTTATTTATGATTTTGTCATTTTATAAAAAAATTTTATGATCATACTGGAATTCCATGATATTTTCCTCACTTAAAAGTGGTGCCTAGGTAATTCAGATTTGAGGGACAAAAATCCTAGAACTGTTTCATTCATCTCCATTTGCAACTCCTCATTTCTGCGTATCTCCGTTTAAATTCTTAAGCAAAAGATCCTGATGGGCTTAGCTAGAATCATGTAGCCTTCCTTGCCCAGTGGGCTCTGATCAAGATGGCAGGTTCACAGTAGTAAAATGTTTCTCTCCAGCCAACTCATATTAATTGGGGTTCTTTACAAAGAAGAAAAGCTGGGTAGGTAGCCCCATGTTGCCATCTATAGCTTTATTAGCCATTAGAGATGAGGATCCTGCCTAACAAAGAAGTCTAGCTTTTCTTTCAGTTAGCTAGCTGAGGACTTCAAAGAAAAGAATGCCTAACCCCATGACTATCCAAGGGGGAATTCCAACCCCCTCCTCTACCTCCCCACCTTAGCAAGCCCTGAGGGGAGGGATGTTTAAATGGAGAACCTCTCCTTGCACTTCACAGCATATCCAGTAGGTGTTCCTGTCTATGCTTTCCCTAATGCATCTGAGCACAAGGGTTTCCTTGATGATGCCTTTCATTTTCTGTAAGACATCTAACAACTTGTGGAGAACAGGTTTTTAAGAGAGAAAGGCTTTTGATGAATGCAGTAGAATTATATTAAGTAATCGGCACACCTTTTGTTATGTTGATTGTGTCCTGGTTTTTATTGAACTAATGAAAAATAGAAAGGTCTGAATTTCTCCCTCAGCTATGCACACACAATTCTCTCTGACAGCTCACAGAGCTAGGTCAGCCTGTGCCCGATACAACAGATTGGCCTTGGGGCATGCTGTTTTCTCCAGGGTCCTCTTTTTCTACTTCATGGAATGGCCTTGAGAAATGCCTCCACTTGTTATTGACGGGGATTTCACTGTTCCTGCTTCCTCTTTCCTCTTCTCCTCCCTCAAATCCGTTTGCAGAAGTCTTCCTTCATCTCCTTCCACTCTGCCTTGTTACCTCCCCGCATTCCCACATTTTTGCATTCTGTTTAGTTTCTTTCTTTCTTTAATGACACTTAAACCCAAAGCTATTTTTCACTTAGCTTCTGAGAAGTCTCTCCAGGTTTTTCTTCTTGAATGTGTTGCAATTAGCTTTTTTATTAAGTGCCACTGATTTTCCATTGATGGCATCCATTTACATGGTAATGCTATCTTTGTGATGCATTTACTCAGAGAAACAAGACCTGCCTTCATAAGTCTGAGTAGAGGAAGTTCCCATGTTTTCACTAAATTATTTGCTGATGCTCACGGAATATATTAGATCTCCTTGAAATGTATTATATAACCCATAGGGACTGTTTGATAACTGGGTAAATCACATATGTGACAGTGGACATTTAGTTATATAAAATGCATTTGTATCACAGCCACTGTCCAGTTCCTACCTGTTCTATAACTTAAGCCAAATATACCTGAATCTTTGGGGATTCCAGTAAGTAATGAAATCTCTTTACAGAGTAGCTCTCATATTTCAGGGTTTTGTTGTTGCTGTTGTTGTATTTTGTATGTCTGTGTCAATACAACTAGAACAGAAATACTCCGTGAGTCAGTTTAAGATACTCAGCGTGATGGCCTTCTACCTGTATAATAATTTAAAACAGTCAAGTTAGATGGTAGTTCTCTAATTGTGTCATCCTTATTTCTAGTAAAAGCTGTCTCATATCCTTAAAACACTGTCAAAAACCAAACTCAGCACACTGAGTAAAACAAAGGAAGAAGGTGAATTTATTCCAAGGGTTTCACCCTACAATCCCGGAAACCCAAGGCTACAGGAATAGTGAGTTCTGAGTTGCTTATAGATGAAGGAATTTTTACAAGGCAAACGTGGAAGTTGTTTGGCTTTTTCAGCTGACTGGTTGCCTCTTCCTTGCTTGGATCAGGATAGGCGAGTCAGGGAAACAAGGAAAGCCCAGAGCTGGCATCAACAGACCGGGCCTGTGGGGTTCAGTAGGTACCCTCTGCTGATTTCTAAAAAGAGCTGTGAATTCCGGCATCTTATGTTAGGTAAGGCTACATTTTTTTAATTTTCTTTCTGTGCCTGCAATTGCCCCCTCCATTTTATTCCCAATGTAAATGACTCCATGTTAGGTGGGTTTGACAACATTAAAAATTTAAAATTTCACTCATATGTAGAATTGGGACACTGGATAAAGGAGGACTTATTGAAATTTGATATTGTTAAGAAACAAAAATCCAACGGAGTAAATTTTAAAGATTTTGTTGGCTTCATTCAGTGATTCATGAATCGGGTACCATCCCGTCTAGCAGACAGGAAGAAGCTCCAAGGAACTGTGCAAAATGAAAGACTTTTAGGCAGAAAGGAGTGGGCGCAAGGAAGCTAAACTAGACAAAGCAGCAGGTTGCCTATTGTAAGGTCACTTTCCAGCAAGGGATCACAGGGGCCTCTGAGGCGGATTACCTAACTAGTGCTGATCAGGTGATTTGGATTTGACTGGTTTACGCTTCCATTTCTGGGAGAGCTGAAAGTGATTAAGTCTTGTTTTAGAGATATGAGGCATAAAGGACTCCATTTTTGGCCTGGTGTCTTCTTTTTAACAATATATTGCTAAAATAAATATAATTAAAAATAAATAATATTTTTCTTGACATTTTAGAATGCAGAAGATTTATCTTAAAAGGCCATTAACTTTTGATTACTGATATCTTTAAAAAAAAAAAAACTATTCAAAGTTTATACAGATAAGGTACCGGGCTCTGTCAGAGCATTTTCTCTTGGTGTCTGCTCAGGCTATGATCTCAGGTCCTGGGTTTGAGCCCTGTATCAAGCTGCACGCTCAGTGCCTAATTAGCTTAAGATTCTTTCCCCCTCCCTCTCCTTCTCTTTCTCCTCCTCTCTCTCTCTTTCCCTGAAATAAATAAAATCTTTTAAAGAAGTCTGTACAGATAATTTCCCCAGAGTCAATATTCAGAATCCATTTATTGAGCGTTTAGTGGCATTCACATCTGCTATCATGCTTTTCAAAATAACCCCTGAAAGACTGGAATTATTTGTATTTTATTAGCTAATGTGAGTTTCTAGAATGCCTTTTGGCAATTAATATACTTTTACAGTTTGCAGTTAAATTGACAATTTCTTAAAGCTACAAAACCAAAAGCCACATTTTCCTAGAGTTTTTAAGTTGTTTTTCCCAAATTTTATCATGTCATTTATAAATCTAAATATTGCATTTGGGAAAGACCAGGCACCTTAACTCTTTTACTTATTCTTTAATTAATATTGATTAGCTCAAGTCTAATGATTTAAACTCTTTAAACACTCAATTCCTTGAGCAACTTAATTAAATCTCCTTAAGTATTTTAACAGAATTTGTAAGTTTAGTATCTTCAATTTGTTGTAAGCACTGACCTGAAAAATAGCATTTGAGGATGTCAGAAATGATCTACCTGCTGTGTGCCTGAGTTTGAAACTTATTTGTTTATATTTCAGTTGATTAATTTAACAAACACATAATGCTTACTTTACTCTCTCAGGCTGCCCTGCCAAGTTGGCCTTATTGTCAGCAGATCTCTATTCTCAAGGTTACCGCATAAACAATTCACTCCTCACCCCCGGGAGGGGAAGGATGAGACAGGGCTTCTACAGATGAGAAAGTGAAACCAAGGGACAGATGTTCCCTAACTCACCCATACAACACACACACACATGTGCGTGTGCGTGTGCACACACTCACACCCAGGCACACACACTCAAAACCTCCAGTTATGTATTTTTGTTCCTTTGGGGGCTCAACCATTAAAACTATGCCTAAACAAGGCTCTGAATGTCTCTACCAACGGGCAACATCAGCCTGTGATCTGTCAAATTGCTACTGTGGAGTTCTAGAGGCAAGGAAGACTTTATTCAAGATTATTAGTATAAGAGTCGAGGTTATTGCAATAGGAGAGAGAGAATGAACTAAATTTCACTGCAACAAAAGGTGGGAGAGTTTTAAGCACTGAAGTGAGCTAGAATGAAAGGAGTGGAAGGCCATGGATGTCTGTGTGATTAACCCGTCTGAGTTTGCTAATTAGTGCTTATCATTAAGTTAGGCTCCAGTCCTCCCACAGGAACGGGGAGACTGAGACCGAATTCATTCATTCATTCCTTTCTCTCTTCTTTCTTTCTTTCTGACTACATTTCTAAAAACGTGGCTTATGGGTCTGAGAAGGGCATTCCTGGGTTGTAGAAAATTTGTGTTCCAAATGGTCAGAGAAAGAATAAAGTAAATGCTCTAAGAAAAGGGATGTCGGGGGGGAGGGAAGGAAAGAAAAGGGATGTCAGGAGCCTATACTTAGGAAGAAGGTGGTCTAAAATTTAGTTAAGCTGAGGGGTCAGACTTCAGGTGGGTGGTATTGGATTTGCATCCAGAAGGCTCAGAAATGGATAAAAAACTGGAGCTGAATAAATCAAATCTGAGTCACTCTGTATCCAAGGAGAAGGAATGAGGAAAAGGCAGCTGTTCTCTTGTCCAGGCTAATATTTGAAAGTACCTAAGAGCTCTTTGTACAACAGATCACCTTAGATCTGTTCTGTTCTTTCATGTGCTTAAAGTTTAACTACATCCTTCTATTTCTTCCTCCCATTTCTGAAATGCTACTTCATCCTCTTTTAGGAGGTACTTAGAGAAGTAAAAACAACAAAAATACATATGGATACTTATTATTCTGATATATATAGTGAGTATTATAAAAGGCAGAATGTTGTTTCTTGATTGAATGTAAATACAAATTAAGTTACTAAGTTCTATGTTCTGAGGAAGAAAAAAACAATTCACATTAAGGAAAATTCATGCCCGGAGAGTTTAATTCTTTTTTGAAAAAAAAAAAAAAAAAAAAAAAGTAGTCAGTCTTCTTCGTGATATTCCAAGCTTTTGTGCCAACTTGCAATTTAATTTTTCAGTTTTTTTACAGCAGCTAAACTACCAAGAGCAGAGTTACTGGTTTTGATTTCATGAAAGCAGTGGGTATCATGCAGAAGTGAGAAGAGGTGGACTCTATTCATAAGGGAGGATATTAAATTTTCAAATTCTGATTGATTCTGGAATCCACTTTTTGGTGATAAGTTGATAAGATACTTTAACTGAAGAAAAACTGAATTAAATAAAGTGCAAATATAAGTATGCTAATTGAAAAAAGTTAGTAAGTGTTAGAAAAACCAATTCATTTTGTAAGTGCGCTGATAAAGAAGGCACTGCAAGGGGATTTATAGAAATGCAATGAATTAAAGCATTTATCTCCCAAGCTTGATAAACAGCAGTAGACACTTTAGAGGGGGAAAATAATTAGTTCCTCAGTTCCCGTGTGTACCCAAATCATTGTTACAATTATATTTATTATCTCAAAATGACTTTTTATTTCAATGTAACATATAAACCTATAATCATATCACTTTTTTCCTAATAATTTTTGTTTATATTTCATGGAGGTGGATTCCCACCTTTAATAATGTTGTTGGCCCTTTTGTGTCTCTCTCCTTGAGAAGACACAGTAACACTGAGAGTCAGCTTATTATAGGCAAGATCATTTCAGGAGCAACCACTCAACTTCTTGGCCTCTCTACTACATTGTCTAAATTGCGATTTTAAGTTTATGATTTTATTTTTTGGAATAGAAATAGGCCTTGTCGCTTCCTTTCTTAAAATTTCCAGTGTCCCCCCCATTATCTGGCATAAAGTTCCCATAAGGCATTTTATAGTCAGCTCCTATAAACTAATCCAAATTTATCCCACACTAATCACCTGCACCTTGAACTTTGCATTTCAGTTAAATAAACTCATGTCCTCTGATGTGGAAGTGTTGGGGTTCAAGAGAAAATGGTCCAGAAAGAATTCTGCGACATCTTTGGTGCGAAAAGGTGGTTTTATTGAAGCATGGTGACAGGCCTGGTGGGCAGAAAGAGCTGCCCTGGGGTGGTGACTGGTGACTGATTCTATACTTCCAAGTTGGGAGGGTTTTAGGGATAGCATAAGTCACTAAGGAATTTTGGAAGCAAGGTTTCCAGGACCCTGAGGGGACTAGCTATTGTTAGAAAAAGGTCATTTATTACTCTTCAATAAAACTGTAGTCATGAGACCTTTCTAATGTGTATCAGTAGACCATATGCTTGGAGGATAATTGCTAACCTATATCTTGGCGGGTAGTGATGAAGGAAGTTTTCAAAGGAATTTCTATATGTTTAAACTAGACTCACAGGATCCTAGGCGGTCGAGATATTATTAAGCTAATATTGCCTTTTGCTCTTAGCAAAGTGTCAACATCAAGACAACTGATGAGATCACTTTACCTGTTTCAAGGCCTTGTCTGTGGATTGTAGGCAGATAAGAAACTTATCTTTTTCTTTTTTCCCACATCATTCCCTTATATTTGTTTCCTCTCCTATTGGTGCACTGCTTCTCCAGAGAATTCAGACTATGACAACTCCAAAGATTTGGGCATGTGAGGGTGAAACGACTGTGTTACTGTTAATTGCAATGGCAACAGGTGCAGGAGGAGTTGGTGGGTAGAAGCAGAGGCTCGAGGTTGACAGGTTGACTTTGAGATGTGTATTTGACATCCTCCCACAGAGATGCCCGGTGAGAGGTTGCAGATATAAATCTGGAGTTCTGCAAAGTATTCCCATCTGGATATTGTGAAATCAGGTCCTCTATAGTCACCAGGACGCCATGGAACCAATTCGAAACATTAAAACTAAAATAACATAAAGATATTCTGTTTTACTCATGTGGGCATCTTAAACTTCTAAATAATGCTCAATTCCATATTTCTTCTTGATCTTCTAAAAAAAGTGATTTTCTTCTATATCTTCAAATGTATATCTGAATGCTTTCCAACTGTCTGTCTGCTGACTGCTCTGTTTCAAACAGCCTTTTAAAGTTTGTTTATTTGTGAGTTCAAGGCTCTCCCTCTTTTGTGGATCACAAAGGAAGCCCCCGTGTGTTTCAGTGTGGGAGGCAGACAGTTAACAGGAGATCTTGTGCATGAAAGAAAACCTATAAAATTCTTGTCATGTAGGTGCCAGCTTCTAGATAACACAACATTCGAGACTTAGATCCCAACTGGTGAGCTGTCACAGTGTAGGTGGTATGGGAAGCCATGGCACTGGGTGAGATCACGTAGGGAGCAAGCAAGATAGAGAAGAGAGGAGTCCAAGCACAGTGCTGGGGCACTCCCACATTTAGAGTTCAGGAGAGGCAAATATACTTCATAAGAGGATATAGAAAGGTAAGAAGAATACCAGGTAGATACCAAGAGAAGAAAGTATTTTCAAGAAAACATAATCAAGGGGCACCTGGGTGGCTCAGTGGGTTAAAGCCTCTGCCTTCAGCTCAGGTCATGATCCCGGGGTCCTGGGATCGAGCTCCACATTGGGCTCTCTGCTTAGCAGGGAGCCTGCTTCTTCCTCTTTCTCTCTGCCTGCCTCTCTGCCTACTTGTGATCTCTGTCTGTCAAATAAATAAACAAAATAATTTAAAAAAAGATTAAAAAAAAAAGAAAAGAAAACATAATCAATGGTATTCAATACTGTGGACATTTCTTGCACATCTCAGTGGGAACTCATACTCATCCTCAGCCATCCTTAATTTGGCACGAAAGGTGCCAGAATATGCTCCCTAAAAAATGCACTTTTGACATTTGGATTATTCTGAGTTAAAGGCAACGGAGAACAGAGACAGAAAAAGCTCTTCACCTTCCCCTGTCTAAAAATAGAGTCTGTGTTTCCCTTTTGTAAAGAAATTTTCCATTTGTAAAGAAATCTCAGGAAGGGAGAAATCTCAGGAAATATCAGGAAGGGAGCTATTTCTGAAGAGAACTTTTATCACCTGAGAGACGTACCTGCATGCCGTGGGTTGCAACTCTTACTTACAACCCATTTCCCCCTTTCCCTTTCCGGTAAGTTTCTTTCCTTTCCTTTTGTTTAGCCTAGATGGTATATAAACCTCCTTCATCTGGCTGCCTCCTTGAGGACATGTTTCTTTGTGAAGTTTTGTGCATATTTACATAATTAAGCCTATATTTTCTCTTGTTAATCTGTCTTTTAGCCATGGGACTCATGGGCCCCAGCCATTGAGCACAGGAGGATTGAGGGAAAGATTTTCCTCCCCTTTGTCAGAATCGCCATATTTCTGTGAAGGGAAGTATGAGCAGAGCCTTACTCAAGACAATAACCTTAGGAATTGTTCCTCCTTCTTTTTATCTTTGATTCCTATTCATTACTGAGCCTTGCTGATTTTTATCCTTTAGATTTCTGTGAATCCACCGTTTCTATTTCCATTTAGGCTACTGTAATAACCTCTGCTCTACTAGTAGCCACTCAGATCCGTTCTCCACATGATTCTTTTGAAATACAAATCTAATCTCCATGGCCCCCGCAATAACTCTTCAGGAGCTTCTGTGGCACTTTAAAAGTTAAGACACAACTATTCAACACGGACTTCATCTCATCACACTTCATTCTTTGTTCACTCAGCTCCTATCACCCCCGCCTTGTTCGAGTTCTTCCCGCTCACGCTTTTCTTACTGTGTCTTCGCACATGTGGATCCCTGTGCTCAGAAGACTTCTTACATCTCCTTACCTGATTAATTTGTTTTCATTATTCATATCTCAAGACACATCTAACTACTTCAGTTAGTCTTTCTGGAGTTCCCCAGCCAGTTCAAAGTTCCCCATTTTGTGACTCTCTTTGCACCATAACCATCACCTACATTAGCAGCGTCATAACACTTTACGTAAGCTCAATAAAGACGGGCTGCAACCTCCTATTTGCTCTCCATTTTTCTGACTGGTGCATAGTAGGCACTCATTGATGAGTAAAGACTGAATGCTTTCATCCAGGATGGAATCATTCGTTTACTCTTCTTTTCTGCCACCAGACCTTTAGCTCCTGGAGGGGAAAATCACTATGTTCACCATACTGAATCCTGCATGTTCAGCAGGACACCAGTAAAAATAGGCTAGGGTTTGCCGCAGTGATAAATATCCCTAAATGATAGAAGCTTAATGCAACAAAAATTTGCTTCTCTCTTCTTTAGTGAATGGCACTAATAACTACAACATATTTAGTGAATAGCACAATGACTATAACCCATGTTCTAGCATATACATGGACTAGAGACAAGGAGAGGAGTTGACTAGTAACTCATAGAAAAATCAGAAGGGAATTAATTATTTAGATTATAATCTAAGAATGACTGTCATGAATTTGTTTCTTTAAAACGTAATCACTTACAACCATGTCCAAGAGACAACACATGGATGTGGGCAAGTGTCCAGGAGTGTAAAACCAGCACTTGGAAAGTTTTAGCTTTCAAGGAACAGCTACAATCCAAGGAAAGAACTTTAGGAGTTACTCTAGACTTCCAGACAGCTCTAGATTACGTAAATGTTGACAGCAATGTGAGTTATGTCGAGTAAAAATAAATAACGGTCCTTGTTCTTCTTGTTCCTCTGCCCCTCACCACAGAATAAGGGATTATTAGAGAAAACAGGAAATTAAATACAGGAACCAACCCAATATTTTCACTTGACTAGATTCATCAAACCAAAATGATTTTACCAAATAAGATTTGTGTTTGTTTTGTTTTGCTCTGAAATATTTGCAGGCAATCAAAACTTCTCAGTGTAGATGGCATATCCCTAAGTGTTAAGAGACAGGAGGAAATGGGCAGCATAGCCTTCATTTTAAAATACCACAAGAGTACTGAGGAAGATGGTTCTCTGAAGATAAATTGTAGACAAAGCAGAATGCTATGATGAGCACAAGAAAGGTAAAGAATTAGTGCCATGGGAAGAAAACAATTAAATTACAAGAGATTAAATTAATGGTTGTTTTGTCTATACCATCATTTCTTTTCTTTTTATTGGTCTAAGCTAAAAAACTCTACTTTTTGTATAAAAGCACATCCTTTATTTAGATCATTGTTATTGTTTAAATCAAAGAAGATTCATACAAATATTATAGCCCTTATGTGATACCATATTTGCTTGTTTATCTGTTTTCCTACCAAAGTATGAAACTCTAATGGATGTTTTCTCATTTCACTCTCTCTATATAATTTTCAAATAAATAAATAGATAGATAAATAAGTAAATAAATGTATTATGTATGTATGTATGTATGTATGTTTGAGTGAAAAAATGAGGAGGGTAAGAAAAGTGGATAAATTTCAGTTTCTTCACAATTTTGCCTAGTTTTAAACTAGCCCTATCATTAAATATATTTGCATTCTGATACAGACCTACATCAGAATCAGGGAGTTTTTACTGCAAACTCACAGTTAGATGGTATTTTAACTCTTATTTTTTAAAATTAGTGCTGTTGTATCCTGATGGAGATAGAGAGATTTGGAAGCCTCGGTAGATGGCAAGAGATGCAGAGATAGGAGTGAAGAGAGAAATAAGCCAGAAAATTAGTGTTGAAGATTCACAATGAGGAAATAGATATTTCCTGGGGAGTAAACACCTTCCACTCTGTTTGACATCACTCCTCGGTTTATATAACTTAGTAAAGAAGAGGCTTCCAGATGTAGTCAGACAGGAAGTTGAGTCGTGGCATGTTAAAATTGAAAGTAGTAAAAATTATTATCAAAAGTCAACTTTGTCTTCTATTATCACTTCTTTCATCTGTCTCCTTGTACTCGTAATGAAATATTTCTCTAGATTTCAAAACTTGTTTTAACTCTTAAGACAACGTTTTATATTAAATGAAAGAAGGAAAGCTCACGTAGAACCCACTTTAAATTTAAAATTTTTTTCTTTCAATAAATTTTCCACTTGTATATAGAAAAACTAAACCTTGAAAATAGATTCAGAAAGTCATTCTTATAAACTAGCCAGGGTCAGTTATGTCTCTTGGATTATGAGCAAGCAGAGCTGGATTTTGGATGTGCTCTATAAAAGCAGCAGTGAATGTCTTATTGGGTAGGCATGTGGCAGCAAGGCATATACTCAAAGGAGAAGCCAAACAACCAGGACTCTTAAAGGATATATCATAGGAGAGTTCCAAGACTGGGTTGCAAGAAGAAACAATTAGATTATTTGGACCTTGCTGTTGTGATAAATCAGAGCCCAATAATTGTTTATATATGTGTGTGTGTGTATATATATATACATATATATATATATATATTTTAACTTTAGACTTACAGGGGCGCTTGGGTGGCTCAGTGGGTTAAGCTGATGGGGTCCATTATCAAAGGAGAAAGACTGATACAACGTAAAAGTCAAGCAAAACTTTATTTTGCGCCAGTATCAAGAATCAAACCGACTGGTCGAGGCTGTCTCCTACAGAGACAGAGATGACCCCCAGCCTTACAAACTAGCTTTTATAGAGCAAAGGCCATGTGGTTGAGCCTGGCCACATACAGGTGGCCAATGAGATTGTAACACACAGAGAAAGTTGCATAGTCATGTTAGGTCACACGTGGGTGGCCAATTGAATTACTATTTACCCTACAGTAGCTGTTTAAACTAGCTATCACTCTGGTCAGAATTGGCGCTCAAGTTTGGCGCCCAAAAGGCAGGGTTTACATTCTTTGGTGGTTAGGGAGATAGTATGTGTGCTTTACTGATTGGATGTCTCCACCTGGCCTGACTCGTCCTTGCATTCTGGGCTCTGTTATCTCCACCTGACCTGACCCGTCCTTGTATTTGGGCTCTGTTATCAGGGACTGGTCAACCATATTTTACTGGTTTCCCAGACTTGCTTTTAAGTAAGTTCCTTTGGGTGGTGGTGGGGGGGGCAGGGTCAGTTTAAGTTTTACTGCACAAACAACAAAATGGCTGTTTAACCGAGAGGGAGTTGTTCTGGCTAAGTAGGCCCTTACAAAGCCTCTGCCTTCGGCTCAGGTAATGATCTCAGGGTCCTGGGATCGAGCCCCATATCTGGCTCTCTGCTCAGGGGGGAGATTGCTCCCCCCCCACCTGCCTCTCTGCCCACTTGTCATCTCTCTCTGTGTGTCAAATAAATAAATAAAATCTCCTGCAGTTGGTAACAGCCCCTTTGTCTTTTCTTATCTTTTATAAGTCACTGCTTGTCCTTCATGATCTTGATGCTTTCGAAGGTTATCAATCAGTGATTTGTGGAATGCTCTTCAATTGTGGATGCTTAATGTCTTCTCATAATTGAATTGAGGATATACTTTTTTGGCAAGTAGACCACAGAAATGATTTGTGTCTGCTTCAATACATCCTATCATGGGGTTCATATGTTGATAAGTTTGATTACCAGGAATGTTGACCTTGATTACTTGTTTAGGGTGGTTTCTGCTGGATTCCTTCACTGTAAAGTTACTATCTTCTCCTTTGCAGTTAACAAATTTCTTTGGAAGTTACTTTCAGAATGCACAAATCTATATTTTCTTCAAATGTTTGATTAATAATTTTAGCATCTATCTGCTGATCTTGTCTGCAAAAAGTTATTACTGTGGTATTTGCCAATAGTGAATTCATATTTCTCTCTATATTATTAAATAGAATTTTAAAGGGCTATCTTTTCTTCCTAATGTGTTAAATAAAGATGTGTGATTATTTATTTGTATCAATATGGACTTGTGGATTTTTCATTATTCCACCATTATGTATTTGTTTGTTTTATTGAAGTTTAATTGATGTACAATATCTTAATAGTTTCAGGTGTACAGCATAGTGATTCAAGGTTTTTATACATTACAAAAGGATCCCCATGATAACTCTGGTCACCATCTGTCACTATACAAAAGTATTACAATATTATTGATGATATTCCCTATGCTGTATATTATATCCCCATGACTTATTTATTTTATAACTAAAAATCTGTACTTCTCAGTCCTCTTCACCTACTTTGTCCACCTCCCCAGCCTCTCCTACTCTGGGAACTAATACTTTGTTTCCTGTATCTGTGCATCTGTTTCTGTTGTGTTTTGTGTATCTATTTGTTTTGTTTTATAGATTCAATATATAAATGAAATCATATAGCATTTGTCTTTGTCTGATATATTTCACTTAGAATAATATCTTCTACATTCATCTATGTTGTCAAAATTGCATTCTTTTTTACAGCTAATACTCCAGTTTTTATATATACCACATTTTCCTTAGCCATTCATCCATCGATGGACACTCAGGTTGCTTCCATATCTCGACTATTGTAAATAATACTGCTATGAACATAGGGGTGCATATATCTCTTCAAACTGGTGTTTTCATTTTCTTAGGATAAATATTCATAAGTGGAATCATATGTTGGTTCTCTTTTTAATTTTTTTAGAATTTTTTATGGGTTATAATCTAATACAATTTTTAAATTTTATTATTTATTTTAGTGAGGAGGGCCTCTAATTGTTCTGGCTTTATCCATTTGAAACTTCTTTAGATTGGTCCCTATGTTTTTGACAAGTTTCCATCTATTTTTTTCAACACTTTCATACTATCTGATACCACATAATTTTCAGGCTCATCTTATATTTTCACTCCCTCAGTCCTGCAACCAACTGTTTCTCCAGGGATCCCTGGTTCCTTTTATTGAAGGATAGCGTTTAGAAACCGGATCTGGGCACTATGTGTCCTCATTGTTACTGGGATGTCATTGCTTATCACCTATTTTCAGACAGAGGTAAGGGATACATATATATATGCTAATTCAGTCATACTCAAATACCTATATTTATGTATATAAATATACTTGCATATGAATTAAAACCCACAAGTTTTCACTGAGATAATTGAATTTTCAATCCAAAAACTAGGGTTCATTTTTAGCTTTCTTCCTTAGGTTTTTAGCTTCAAACTCCAACCTGGCTTTTCTTATCTACCGTATGTTTGCTTATTTATTTGCATCTAGAATACATCTGAATTGTTTCTCAATTTCTCACCCATACCACTGGGAGAAATATTTTTATTCCTGGATCACAGCACTTATGCACAGTTCTTTTGGCCTTGCAATGTCCAAAGTTATATAGGTTAGTTCTTTTCCCCCCACCTCTTCCCTCTTGCAAATGAGTATGGTTGCTCTTCATATAATTCATGCAATAGAGTTCCCTTGTCAGGGCTTATATTCTATTTTGGGCTCCTCCCCATCCTTGTTGGTTTCCTTTTTTTCTTTTTTGGGTATGTGATACATTACTGTGGGTCTATACATTAGAGCTATACCAAAAAATAGACTCAGAGAAGTATGATTTCATCTTGTTCCTGCTACCCCCTTCCTAGTTCCTGCTTCTTGCCACCCCTTTCCATCATTTTTTATAGAGAATCAGTTCTTTATAGTTTTTGATTCATTCTTCCAGCACTTATTCTATACAAAGGAGCAAATAAGTGTGTTTTTCTTATATCCCCTGGTAGCGTAATCTTATGCTTTGTGTCTTTCACTTAACAGTATATTCTTGAAATCATTCCATATCCTTCCGTAGGCATCTTCCTAATGCTTCTGTAACAGCTGCATAGGACTTGCATCATGGGGATGTCCTAGAGTTTACTCAACCACTTTCCTATGTATGGATATTTGGGTTGTTTTAATATTTTGTTACTACAAACAGTGCTGCAATGAATGACCTTAGGCATATGTGTTCATTCTTGGTGGTGTATTTTCAGAGTAGATTTCTAAAAGTAAGACTGTCGGGTTGAAAGATGTGTGAGTGTGTAGTTTTGTTAGTTGTTGCTATATTTCCCTATATATGGGGCTGTACCTATATGCATTCCTACTGGCAATTTCCCCCTCCCAAGTCTCACTCACAGAATGTTCTATTGTGTTTGAAATTTTTTTGCAATATGACATACGGACAATAATATTTTTGCATTGTCTTAATTTGCAATTCTTTCATTAGGAGTGAGCTTGAACTTTTTTTCCCTTGTGTTTGAGGATAATTTTTAATCTTTATTTATTTACTTATTTATTTTTGAGAATTGTCTGTTCATACCTTTTTGACATTTTTATTGGGTTGTTATAATTTTCCTTTTAATTTTTAAATTATTTTTATTAAGAAATAATGTATTATTTGTATTTTCCTCTAAATTTTAAGAGTTATTTATATGTTAGGGATATTAGCCCTTTGTGATATATATTGTGACTAGTTTCTCCCAGTTGGTTAGTTTTCTTTATACTTTGTTTAGGGCTTTATTTTCATGCAAATTACGGGGGGGGGGGACCCAACTGCTGTCAAGTTTATCTATCCTTTCTTAGAGTCTCTAGATTTTGAGCCACAATTAGAAAGCCTTTCCCTATAATGAGGTTAAAGAGGAATTCATCTTTGTGTTCTCATATGATTTGTTTAGTTTCGTTTTTCAATTAGATTCCTGATTCATTTGGAGTTTATTCTTGTTTCTGGTGCTAGATATGGATCTAATTTTATCTTTTTTTCCAAACAACTCTTTAGTTGACTGAGCACCATTTATTTTAAAATGTCCAGCTTTAGGCAGGGATTCTCAATGCTGTCTGTGTTGTATATTAAGTTTCCATTTGTTGGTTTTTGTTGTTGTTCAGTTATGAGCTTTCTATTCTAATCCACTGATCAATTTGTCTAGAAATGCACAGTAACATACTCTTAATTATTGTGACTCTCTAACAGTCTGTTTTAGTATCTACTGGGCTAGTCGTCTCTCATAAATTTCCTTTAGTCATTTTTTTCCATGTTATTCCTACATGTTTGTTTTTCCATATGAATTTAAATAGCAAATTATCTAACTGCAAAAATAGCTTGTTTGCATTTTTATTGGGATTGCATTAATTTTGTAAATCAGTTGACGTCTCTATATTGAGGCATTCTATTCAAGAACAGGAAACGTCTTTCAGTTTTTCAGATTGACTTTTGTGACCTTTGGGTGTGTTGTACAGTTCTTCCTCATAGAGATTTTGTACATTTATTCCTAAGTAGTCTATTTTATTTGATGCTATTTTAAATGGATCTTTCCTTTACCTTTATGTTCTTTAACTATTGTTATATGTGTATATGAAGACTATTGATTTTTTATGTTAATTTAATATTTTCTTTCTTCACTGAATTATTTTATTGTTTAAGATAATTTTATCATTGATTCCCTAGGGATTTTCAGGTGTACTATCATATTATCTGCAAGTAGAAATGGTATTACTTTTTTTAAGTTTATATTAAATTCTAATTAACATATAGTATAGTTTCAGAGGTAGAGTTCAGTTATTCATCAGTCATATATAACGCCCAGTGCTCATTATATCACATGCCCTCCTTAATGCCCATCATGCGGTTTCTCCATCTCCCCACCCTCTTCCCCTCCAGAGATGGTATTACTTCATTATTCCTAGTCTCTTGTTAACTTCTTTTCTGTAAGTACTTTGACTAACATTTCTAGCATGATATCAGCTAGCAGAAGAGATAGTAGAAATGCATGTAGGAGTTCCCCTTTAAATAAGATAATACCTTAAGAAGTAAGCTATTACTTCTTATACATACACACACATTTTAAGAAAGCATCTATGTCTCAATTCTTACCTTGAGGGTTTTTTTTTTTTTTTTTTTAAATAATGGGTGTTGAATTTTGTCAAAGCTATTTGCAATACCACAATTATGAAGATAATCATAATTTTCCTCTAGATAAAATAATATGATATATAAAGTTAATAGATTTTCTAATATTAAAACAATCTTATATTTCTAGAATAAATCCCACTCAGTGATGGTGTATTATTTTCGTAGCCCTAACCTCTGGTATTTAGACTGTGATTCTATTTGGAGATAGGGCCTTTAAGGAGAAGATGAAGTTAAAAAAGCTCACAAGGGTGATTGGCTTCTCTTCTGCCACTAGACACTCTTCATTCTTTATCTGACCTCACCTGCTGCTCTGTGCTTGCTTAGATCACTCTAGCCATACTGGCTTCCCTTGCAGTCATTGACTACACAGGAATCTGCATTGCTCAGCACTTCTGTAATCGCCATTCTATATTCCTGGTGAGATCTTCTCCCAACATTTGCATGGCTTACTCCTTTTCTGCCTGCTGTAGTTTCACTGATGGCCCCCAAAGACAGCCAGTTTC
This sequence comes from Mustela nigripes, assembly GCF_022355385.1. Lineage (NCBI taxonomy): Eukaryota > Metazoa > Chordata > Mammalia > Carnivora > Mustelidae > Mustela > Mustela nigripes. The sequence continues at coordinate 40,169,828 of NC_081562.1, read as the reverse complement.
TAATCCTTGGTACCTGCAAATGTTATCTGATAAGGCCATCGAGTTTTGCAGATGTGATTAAAATCAGGATCTGGAGATGGAAAGATTATCCTAAATTATCCAAGTGGGCCCTAAATACAACTGTGAATGTACTTACGTAAGAGGATACAGAGGGAAAGTAGATGCAGAAAGGGTACTGTGACCACCAGAGCCCGATACCGTACTTCTGGCTTGGAAGATGGAGGGAGGAGCTCTGAGCCAAGGAATGCAATCTAGAAACTGGAAACGGTCAGGAAACAAATTCTTCCTTAGGGACTCCAGAGTGAGCATGGCCCTGCTAACACCCTGGTTTCTTCCGAATGAAATTGATTTTGGATTTGTGACCATCAGAAATATAACAGAATAAATGTAGGTTGTTTTAAGCCACTTGGTTTGTGATAGTTTGTTACAGCAGCAATAGGAAACTAATGTACCGATGTTTGCCTAAATGTCACCTTGTCATTGAACCATTCTCCAACAACTTGATTTTAAAAAATTGCTACTGCCATCCCTACTCTCTATTCATCTCCCCTGTTTTTCATTTTCTGTGTAGCACTTTCCATTGTATTAAATAATTGACCTGTTATTTTTCTCATTTCTGTCTTTCTCCGATGGGTGTATGTTATATGAGGGAAGACTTTGGTCTGTTTGGTTACTGCTTTGTGTATGGTACCCAAACAGTGCCTAGGAAATAGCAGTTTCTCATTCAGAAAATTACACTGAACAAATCTGTCTCTCTTAGCATAGGGCTTAAGTTCCATCTGAGCCAAAGGCCTGAGAACGGGGAGAGCCAATGTCTCATCTCAGCAGTCAGGCCAAAGCAGTACCTTTTCCTACAGCCTTTTTGTTCTATTCAAAGTCTTCAACTGATTGGATGAAGGCCACCCACCTTAGGGAAGGCAATCTATTTTACTCCACCTACTGACTCAAATGTTAATCTCATTAAAAGCACACAGACATACACAGAATAATGTTTGTCCAAATGTCGGCATCCATTTTTTTGGTCTTTTGTTTCTTAAAAATTAAAAATTACACATCATTTACGGTGCTGGATATTATGACCACAATCTTCCCAGTCCTGAGAAATTCTAAAGACCTTACTGCTGCCTTATGTGGGATGTAAGCTATGGTTGGTTTAAAATGTGTGTTTCAGAAAACCTTTTATTTATTAGAAATACATTTCTTTAAAAACAGGTGCAAAATATAATCAGTATTTTTGTTTGGGTTGATAAAATTTGCTTACGTTAAAATGGATAAAATAAAATGTCAGTGAAAACCTTTTAAAAAATGTTGACATATAAAATTAACCATCACAAATCCATCCCTTTTCAAGTTGGTACCCATACTTAAACCATGCTTAATCTTCAAATAAAGACAATGACAAGGTCATAAATCTGACTAACATGATAACAACTCTTCTATGAACTACATCTGCTTTACTCAGTCTACTGATTCAAATGTTAATCTCATTCAAGAACACTCTCACAGACACCAGAATTATGTTTGACTTACTGTCTGGGCATCCAGTGACCTTGGCAAGTTGACACATGAAATTAATCATCACAGGAGTATATAATAAACCCCTTGGGATGAGTTGAACCAGGGTGGAGGCTGGTGACTACAGGGAACATGCTCAAAACTAAAGGTTTCCACTTTTCCTTCTTTAAGCATTTTCTAGAGACTCTGTAAAGAAAGATTCGCTCAAGATGGGGGGGGGGGAGGGGGTTAGGGTAAATTCTTTAGGGGCAAAAGCAAAAGATGCAAAATAAATCTTTGTGTCTTCATCTCTTTTATTTATTTATTTATTTTTTAATGAGAATGTGATGAGAGAAGTACAAAATTTCCATAGCAGGGACAGCCCCAGCATGCAAGCTCTATTTTGAAATAGCAGAGAGAGGAAAAATTGCATTATTTTAAGGACTGGTATAGAGCTCCTTCTAGGGAGGGAATAGTCTTATTTGGTCATAAATAGAAGGATGAGGCCTTTTGGGTATGAGCAGATGTTTTGCAATAAAACAGAGGGCTAGCTAAATGGTTCTACAGAAAAAATTACCTAAAACCATTGGGAACCATGGGTGAGTGAGTTTGGGGAGAAAAAGAGCAGCAACATGGCACAAAGCAAAAACCCTGGTAGAAAAATGGTTGCCACAAATTCCCTGGGTAAGTTCCAGGATTTTCAAGGCCAGAGGCGTCTAATAGTCAATGTTAAGTTGTTTGTCCTGCTGTGCAGCTAAGTAAATCTACCTTTTGCACTCTTGTCTCCAAATTCTCAAATAAAATCTACAATATTTGTCATCTTGGGTTGGAGGAAATTGGCAAGATAGAAGTATCCATGTGTGACTCGGTAGGGCTGTAGAGTATAGAACAAAGGATTGTACACATAGTAGACACAATTTGGAATTAAGATTGACAAGCAAGCTGAACTGATATGGAGAAATGTAGCTTGCCTTCCACATCTCTATCCAGATAATCATAGGAAATTTGAGGAATTCAAGCCAGTGTCATGCAAATATTAAGGATGGGACCACCACAGACAGATGGCCCAATTAAGCATTGCCAGATGTTTAGATTACAAGTCTAACAAGAAACACTCTTATTGCACTTATTTATTTGGCTTTCAAAAAAAAAAATCGCTGGCCTATATAGGAAGCCACACCTAGGGTGAAAGTCAAGAGGATTATGAAATCTTGCCTTGGATATTTTGGTCCACATTTGTCCTTTGGTTCTTTCCTCTTAAAAACGAAGCTCTGGCACGTTTGTTCTGTCTCTTTCTGTAGCTCCGTGTACATGCTGTTGCTTTTGTGTTCATGCTCAGTGGTATGTTCTCTTAAATTTCTATCAGCCAGAGCCTTCCTTTCAAAACAGAGCTGACGTGGATAAGACCTGGAAGTCCACGCTGGAGTCTCACTTTAGGAAGTGCTTGCGAATCCCACAATCAGGGCAAACCCTGCTACTCATCAAAACAGGCTCAAAGGGATATTTGCCCGGGCAGCATGACAGAGAGCAGCAATAAATAAATAAGTGCCTGTGGGAAGTTACAGATGAAAAAATATGTCTTTACTTGTACAACGACAGATCAGTGGTAAAGCACACTGGGGTCTGAAAGGCCCTTTTTAGAGAGGAGCTGTCAGAGTGGCCATTTACATAGGACTGCAGGCCGTCAGGGTTCCTCGTGTCCTAATAGCTCCTCTACTGTGGCTGCCAGGGGCTGTCAGTCACGTCTCACAAAATAAGCTAAGGGTTGGGTATCTCTTCATTGTTTCAAATTGGAGGCTAAATGTTTCAGGCAGTGGACACCTGAAAATGGGACTAAGTATTATGCCAGGGATTTGGAACACAGTCGGATCTTGGCTCTTAGAGTCTCATTGGTTCATTCATTGAGCCAACAGATTCTTACTGAGTTCATCATAGGCGCACACTTCTGGTGATACATACAGAACTTAGATACATATTCTTCCATAAATGAACTTCCCATTTAATGCCCCCCCCCTTTAAAAGATTTTATTTATTTGACAGACAGAGATCACAAGTGAGCAAAGAGACAGGCAGGGAGAGAGAGAGAGAGAGAGAGAGAGAGAGAGAGGAAGCAGGCTCCCCACTGGGCAGAGTGCCAATATGGGGCTCAATCCCAGGACCCTGGGATCATGGCCTGAGCCAAAGGCAGAGGCTTTAACCCACTGAGCCACCCAGGAGCCCCAGAACTTCCCATTTAACATGGAAGAAACAGCAAGTACACATATAGCCAAAAGGGTCACAGGTCAGGTGTGTTAAATGTTGGGGGAGTGTCTTTAGTTGGGGGAACTACTTTAACTATAGTTCTTATTTTGTCCTTCAGGGACTGCCATGGATAAGGCACTATAGAAAAGAAGTCTATGCTTCCAGCCCCCAATTCTTCACCTCTTACTCATTCCTCAACTCTCTGGATCCCGACCTTCACCCTCAGCAACCCATAAGAAGTGTTCTTTGCAAACATTACCAATGGCCTAATGCTAAGAACTGTGACAGTTCTTTAGTCTTCAAGCAACTCAATGTTCATATCTTCACTTCCTCCTTTATTTTCTGTAGGGTACTTACAAGATGGACCAACACTTCCACCAAGAAACTGATATCACCCTCAGCTTCCAAGATGGAAGCTGCATTTTCCTCTGGCTTGCCAACTCTTCTTTTCTAAATCTCAGCACTGGCTCCTCTTCCTCAGCCCCTGCCAGTGGTAGGAGCTCCTTCCCAGTTCTCATCCTGGCAGATTTTTCTCCTTCATACTTTCCTACTCCCTTTTCTTTGAAAAACCTCACACATGAACACAGCTTCTTCTATCAGCTTTATGCTGTGGACTTCCAGATTTCTATCTTTAGTTGTAACATTTTTGTGTGCTCTCTATTTCTAAATTCACAGTGAGAAATTCCTCCTGGATATTTCTCAGGCATCCCAAACTCCTAGTTTTGAAATGAAACTCATTAAATCCTTCCTATCTGTACTCCCCTCCTTCCCCCATCTACCCCCATCCTGTCTTCTTCATCTCCAAATGGTTCCTCCATAGTGATCACAATGATCAAGCCAGAAACCTAGTGGTCACCCTTTCTTCTGTCTGCTTGACACCAGATTCTTTTTTAATTAATTAATTCAATTATTGTGTTCCGTTAGCCAACATCATTACTTTTTGATGTAGTGTTCAACGATTCATTACTTATATATAGCACCCAGTGCTCATCACAGCACATGCCCTCCTTAATACCCATCAACCAGCTACCCCTTCCTCCCGCCCCCTCCCCTCTGCAACCCTTACTTTGTTTCCCAGAGTCACTTACCAGATTCTTAATATCATCTGAACCTGCCATAACTTCATTTCCAGAGTTCATCATGGCCCTCAGTACGTTTTACTTATACTATTGAAATAACACCAAGTGAGTCTTTTCATTTTTTAACCTCTTTTCTAACCTGCCCTTCATACTGGTAACAGAATTATCTGTGAGGAATTTCAGAGTTAAAGACAAGGATGGCTGTCTCTGTCCTTATGTCCTAGTATTTCTTCCTAAAATAATAGAGATCAACAAAGAGGGAAGAATAAAACTATGCCAAAACAACACCTTCAAAATAATTTACAGAGGGAGCACCTGGGTGGCTCAGTGGGTTAAAGCCTCTGCCTTCAGCTCGGGTCATGATCCCCCAGGGTCCTGGGATAGAGCCCCACATCCGGCTCTCTGCTCTGCGGGGAGCTTGCTTCCTCCTCTCTCTCTGCCTGCCTCTCTGCATACTTGTTATTTCTATCTGTCAAATAAGCAAATAAAATCTTAAAAAAAAAAATTTACAGAGAATTTTAAACTTTGTATAAATTCAAAGACAGAAAGCCAAAACGGGAAAATCCAACTTGGGGTCTCTAACACTGTCGTCCAGCACCTCCTACCCCCAGGCCTTGTGGTAAGCAAAGGAGGCTACTAGCCATTATGGAGGGAGAAGATGGGAGCTAGCATGAGTCCACAGTTGATTCAAACCACTGTCAGAACGATCAAGTCTCCCTAGGAGGTGTGAAAATACTAAATACATACCCAATAGATCAGAGCATGGGCCACAGGAGGGAGTTTGAGCGTTCATGAGATTTAAAGGGCCACTTTTTGAAAGTGTTAACTTCTGGGGAAAAAACAAATGCAAAAGGAAGGTAGAAATGCCACTTGGCGATTAAGCAATGTCTTAGTTTGTTCAGGCTGCTGTGACAAAAATCCCATAAACTGAATGGCTTATAAACAACAAACATTTAATTTTCACAGTTCTGGAGGCTGGAAGTCTGAGATCAGGGTGCCACCATGGTTGGGTGAGGATCCTTTTCTAGGATACAGATTTCTTGTTTTATACTCATAGGGGGGAAGGGGTAACTCCTCTCTCTGGGATCTCTTTTACAAGGGCACTAATCCCGTTCATGAGAGCTCCACCCTTATGACCTAATCACCTCCCAGAGGCCCCACCTCTTAATTCCATCACTTTGAGGTTTAAGATTTTAACATGTATTTTGTGGGGGGACACATTCAGTCTGTAGCAACATCTGTGAATTGCCCTTATCCTAAATAGCAATCTTTTTCATCAGATTTTCAGAAACAACCATCAGCCAAAACAGTTTAAGAACCCTTGCTTTTGACAAAGGTAGGGAAAGTCTGTGAAGATATGTCAGTGCCTTGGGGAGAAGGATTATCAGAACAACACCATATGTGCTTTGGAAGAAAGTGAATGAGTGGGAGCATTTATTTCAGATGGTCAGGCAGAGGATAAACATATTCCCCTAATTAGACTAAAGGTTTATCAATGCAGACTGATACTGTATAGATTACCAGATAAAGTCTGGACTATTCTGTTGAGAAAATGATGAACAGTGAGGAAATGACGTCAAGTTAGAAGAAAAAAGTTAAACTGAAAGATGATCTATTTCTGGGTCAGACGAAAGGATAGAAGGCAGAGAGTAGGTATCGTATTTCATCATACAGAAAGCGAATAACCATCTTAGCTCTGGGACTGTAGCCACAAAGACTTTGGACAATTTGTGGTATTCAACCAGGGAGTGAAATTCACCCAAAGATGAATCAAACAATCCATATTTGTTTTGTAGCTTTGTTTATTTGTTTGGCTCCATGTGGAAAGTTCTCATTGACCTAATAGTATAATAAAATAATTATTATTTAATAAAATAATTATTTGATAACAATATTTTGTAGATACCAGGGGCTTAGCTGTAGGATTTTGATGTCATCTTTCATTATTATCATCATTATTATCAAAGCTAACATTTATCTGTTCCATGTTTCTTATTGTACCATAATAATATTGTACCATATTCAATCTATATCATAAGTCCTTCTGTGACATATGCTGTTATTGCATCAGTTTGAGGGAAAGGGAAACTGAGGCTGAGAACAAGTAATGTGCTTCTCATATGGTAGCACACACTGAGGTCTGTGTGATGCTGAAACCCATTCTGCTGTGTTTCTAGCAGTTTATTTCCATTTTACTTTTGAGAGAGCACTGAACGAGAGAATTAGCATTAAGAGAACTTGGCACCAGCTCCTGCCTGGAAACAGTGATTCACAATGATGTATCCTCTAAAAAAGGATAAAAAACATTGATTATGATTTGCATCAAACCTCAAAAACATTGCAAAGTAGCACAACAGAACAGTCCCAGAGGAGAATGCAAAGGGAGGGCGAAAAGGACTTGGAGACTTGGAGAAAAGGGGAAAAAGGGGGAGGATGGAAAAATAGACAGAGGAGACTCAGTGAGCGGAGCCTAAAGACGTCTGAGGAAGAACAGGAACACGCCGCTTCCCCTCCGTTCTCCACCCACACAAGCACTTGTGCTGAACTGTGTGAAAATCTGTGAAGTATTGAGGAAAAGCCCACATTCTATTATCATCTCTTCTGAGTTATTATTGAGAAATATTCTAGAAATCAAGGAAACCATTTCCTTTCCTATATATGTAGTTTTCTGCAGTTTCCTAGCTTTCAGATCTTTTATTTAATAAATTTTTGTTGATTTATGAACTCTCCGAAGCATAATTTTTTTTCAGCACAATTTTTAACTCTTGGTTTAAACTATATTTCCTCCATACTCTATGACTTTTTAAAATCATTTCCTTTAAAATGCAATAAATACAAATAGACTAAGGGTATTTACATATTTCAGAATAATAGATAATTTCCTTTTTAAGGAGTTTTAAATAGTAGAATTTAATATACCTGGCGATTGGCTGGCTTCTGAGTGCGACAATGTATCAGGCACTGTGCTCAGGGTTTAATATGTATTAACTCGTTTAATCTGCATGCAGTCCTTTGGGGAACATGGTGGTAGAGAGGACTGCTTGCCTACCAGTGTAATTCCCCTGTTCTCCTTTGTACCCAAAGTTTATCTACATGACAAACACTAGCTAAAGGACTCCATTGCAGCTTCATGCACTTACACGACTGAGTACCAACCTATAGCATGTGCACGGATTTCCCTTGTGGAAGGAACTTCAGGGAGGTCTTTCTTTTTGAGCTCACCCTCTTCCTCCACTTTCTCTTTTTAACTCTCTGGAGTGCAGACATGATTCCTAATGACTCAGCGGCTATCGTGGTCCATGGTAGCTTGAGGACGGAAGCCTGTGCTGAGCAAGAGAGAGCAGCACAAAGGTAGAGGATCCTAGGTCCTGGATAACTTTCTGGAGCCTTATACCAGTTGTAATTGCTTATACCTGTAATTCATTTATGAGAGTGATGTAACCATCTGTGTTTAAGTCACCGTTCTTTTGATTTGTCTATACATGCTATCCCACAGAATTCTTAACTGATATGCAGGCATTGTTACCTTCATTTTAGGGATGAAGAATCTTACAACATGACCATGTTAGGTAACTATTATAGTATTGGATCCAAGTTGGGGTCTGTCTGACTCTAGAACCCAATGATTTACTACTAATTATTACTGATAGAGTAATTTTATTGTAAATATTCATATACTGTAGCGATCAACAGAATACTTTTCAAACCATAATAGTACTTTATACATGGGTAGAGACCAGAACTAGTCAAGTCAAGGTCATGAATACCTCACCAAGGAAGTTGGTTTTATTTTAATAGCCACAGAGTGTTCCTGCCTTTGGCCATTCCTCAGCTCCCGCCACACGCTGCCTAGCAATCCTAGAGTAAGCTGGATTAGGGTGTGCACAGCTGCTCACCGCCAGTGAGAAACCACAGACAATTGCCCGTGACGCCCTGCATCTGTGTGCATGCGCGTGAAAAGATGTGCATTCTAGACACGTCAATCAGCTCATCTGCTACAATCTACTTTTCCTTCTTGGATACCCTTGACTATAAACACAGCCATTTAATTCAGGACCTGCCCTGCCCTCATCCCCCTCTAGACATTAATCGGACTAGTGGCATCGCCTAATATTAGCCAAATCCTTCATAGATCAGGCTAAGTTAATTAGATTGTCCATCAAACAAGAGAGACCATAGTCTGCCTGTAGGAGTCTAATGCATGCATGATTTCCAGATTTGCAGTCATCTGTATTTTGGGTCTGTGCAAAACTTATAAATTGCCCAATGAAACTGCATAGGCAGAAGAATGAAGAGAACATATCAATTTGAGACAACACACAATTGTACTAAAAAGTTCATAGCACAACCTGCCCGATTTACTTCTGTTTATTCTTATGATGCCAATCTCAACTTCATTTTATTTATTTTTTAAAAGATTTTATTTATTTATTTGACAGACAGATCACAAGTAGGCAGGGAGGCAGGAGAGAGAGAGGAGGAAGCAGGCTACCTGCTGAGCAGAGAGCCTGATTTGAGGCTTCATTCCAGGACCCTGGGATCATGACCTGAGCCAAAGGGAGAGGCTTAACCCACTGAGCCACCGAGGCGCCCCCATAATTAATTTTTGATGTAGTGTTCAATGATTCATTAGTTGTATGTAATATCCAGTGCCCATCTTCATTTCTAAGCCAACTTTACTATACTCTCAATCTTATCTGAGCTCTGCATATCTACTATTTCTACTCCCTACAGTTTTTCTATTTTTGTAAAGTATTTTAAATAATTGGCTAATGTCCAATTTTTCATTTCTCTTGCTTAGACTGTGCCTGGCACATAGAGGTTATTCAATATATATGTGTTGTAAACACTATGACCCAAGAGAAAGAGACAGTCCTCTTAATCCGTGACTTTCTTGTCATGGTCTCAGTTAGATATAATGGTACTTTGGTTTCTATTTCTGAGCATCCAAAAAATCACAATGTTTATGGTTATAATTAATAACCTCACTTTTTCTTTGTTTTGGCTTAAGGTTTATCTGTTTCTTGAAAACAAAGGGAACATAACTAGAGAAAATGTGTATAAAGTAAATAGATGGTTAGGTAAACAAAGAAGGAAAAGGCCAAAGATTTAGGAAATTAGAAGTTGTATCATGTGAAATAATAGAGGTGTTTAGTTCATTCACTGCTATATGGTTAAAATGAGTGTAATTATGAATTCAATGATGGCATCATATCAAACTTCTATTTTGACTAGCAGTTAAAGAATATCCTTTCATAGTACAGTATTTTTAATAAATGGTGATATTCAAACTGAAGAATGGTATAGATTTCTTTCATTGATTTTTTTTTTTTTACCCCAAAGAGGGAGAAATATAAGAATTAGCAATGCCAGAAATAAGTGGAGAAATCTTATGGGAAATGATGTTTATTAGGAAGCTCACTTGGGAGACTGACATGCCCATGAGAACCTCCCGACTGAAGAAAATAATGGTTTAAAAGTCTTCTGTGCAACCTATCCACTCAAGTGCAAATTTCCATTATATTTTATAAATTCATTTAGATACAAGTTATAAATAATAAGAAGTCATAAACAAATCAGGTGGCAGACAGGGAATAAACAGGTTTATGTCTAGTCCTTTGGAAGTAGAGGTTGACTAGAACAATTTAAGCTAAGAGATGCCACACCATTGCTTTTCTTGAAATCGTGCTTCTTAGGTAACAGATGGCACCAAATCAATAGCTGATTAGAGAACAGCACTTGGCATTCTATCTGGTGGGTGGGAGGAAAAGGGTGTTTAAATTTTAAGGAAAAAACATAACTCCTAAGCAAGATTGGCATACAAAGCCTGAGAAGAATGCTAAGGGAAAGACTCACTCTTTTTCCACTTAATGTCCAGAAAGGCAGTCATCAGAAATCTTTTGGTCACAGCTGAATCAAAATGATAATTTCATATGGGCTTATTTCCTTAGAACTTTTTGTTTAATTTCAAACTATTGGTACTACTAGGGACACATTTCCTCCTTCCCTAGGTAAACCTATATGACCATTTCTTTATGTGATTTTGTGTATGGGGAAAAAAAAATCAAGGGCTAGGGAGCTAATTGGTGCTCAAGCCCATCAAGGGACCTTGTTGTCATTTTACTGCCATCTCATTATACTGAGTTATATATCATCAGGGAAAAATTTCCAAGGATCTCTCCTCTGTCTTCCTCTTCTCATCTCAAGTTTGTGTAGAACTTGTCTCTCAGGTGTGTTGTGCTAATGGCACTTCTACAAAATGACATTTTGTTATTGCCAGATATTAAGTATAAAAGAAAACATTCAGAAATAGTGGTCGATGACCTGTGGATTTGTGTGTGTGTCTATATGAGAGAGAGAGACAGAGAGAGAGAAAGATTCAATTACTGACAAGGATTGAAGTTAGTTGATACTAAGACTAAAATGTAGCAAACCCCAGGAGTTTCTATAAGACCTTGAGTTGATGAAGGTGTACCTCGTGAATTAGTACAGACTTTATAAAGAAAACATTCATTACCTCTGAATAAAGGCAAAATCAGGTTTCCAGTCTAAGGAATGTGGCAGCCAGCCAGCCATCTGTCTGTAATGTAGAAACGAGATATTCATCTTGAACCGAGATCAGGGAGAATAAATGGACAAGAAACATGAGTGTGTATTTGTCATTACTGCTATTCCTTTTCCCTCAGAAAAGCTTTTGTAGCGAATTTCTAAAGCTGTTAATCCTAGTGGCAGAAGACCAGAATGGGAAAAGTTCAGCACGAGTTACTGGAGCCAGTAGTCCAAATGGGCACCCAGGGCCAGCCCCTCTGAAGATCTGCAGCTTTCATTGTGGGGACCAAAGACAAAGTTTGTCATTTTGGGGTTGAAACTGCCCTGCTTGTAGGTCTTTTATTAATGACCTCAGTTATGACCTCAGTTATGAGATCTGAGTCCTGCAGTTAAGAGGGGTGAGTAGAAACTCCCTAAAATTACCTGGAGCTGCATCTTAATGTGGGATAGCTTCTAAAGGTGAATTTAAAGTGAAATTCTCATACATTCAAATTCAGGCGAAAGTCATTTTGGATTTTTGTGTCAATTTAGACTATGTTATCCTACAGTAATAAAATGGCCCCCAGTTTTAGAAGTTTAAACACAAAGATCCATTTGTTTTTCATGTTAGATGTTGGCTAGATTTACTTGCCAGTTGATTCCAAAAGTTTTCTTCATTCTGAGATCCAAACTGTAGGAACAGTCAGTCCTTTTCTGGTACATACTATATTTGTGGTAGGGGAGAAAAGAGCCAAGGGGAAACCATTTGATGGCTCTTCAAGTTCAGGTATAAAAAGTTTCACCCCTGCTTATGTCCCACTGTCCAAGGTGAGTGACAAGGCTGAGGCCGAAAATGATGACAGTGGGAAGTGTATTGCTTTCACCGCGAAAGACATTTCAAGTCACGTGCACTGAGTAGGGGTGTATGATGCTATTACTGGGAGTTGCAGAGAACAGAGAATAAAAATAAAATCTTTAGCACAAATGGGATCAACAACACAATCTAGCACAACGTCCCTTTAGAAGGTGTCACATTGGCAATATGTGATATCTTAGTATGGAATGATGCAAGCTGCCTTAGTTCTTCCATATGCATACCTGATGTAGTACTTCTGTTGGGGGCGGGGGCGGGGGGATGGAGCGTGAGCCTTAACACAAGAGTCACATTCACCACTGGGAGAAGTACATGTTTTGGGGAGGCAATCAGGAACTAACTAAATTTACAGGTGATCACCTTTCCTGCTTTATGCTGACCCCAGGGATAACCTCCATTGACTGGAATGGCAGCGGACAACTTCCACACTGTTGAATTTGTGATGGCTTTCTACTCTCCCTTTTGGTGTTAATCACATATATTTGACTTTGCAAAAGTGACATGTTTGCATGATGAAACCCCTGCAGTTGGGAGACCAGGCAATTGTGTCTCCATATGTGTGTCAACTGTAACATTTATTAACCCTTCCTGTTTGACCTAGACCTGGAGAGCACAGGAAGGCGTTTGCTGCACCTAGTAGCTCAGTCCACACTTGTGCAATGATCGCTTCTGCTCTGTAGTACAGCACAGTGCTTAAAATCACCCACTCCATGGGCTCCTGGGGGGCTCAGCTGCCCTGTGACTCTTGGTTTCTGCTCAGGTCGTGAACTCAGGTTTCTGGAATGGAGCCCCACTCTCAGTGGAGAGTCTACTCCTCCCCCTCTGTCCCCACCCCCCAACTCTCATGCTCTTTCTATCTCTCTGTCTTTCTCAAATAAATAAGTAAATCTTTGAAAAAATAAATAAATAAAAATAAAATCATCAACCCTAGAGCCAGTTTGCCTAGTTTCAGTTCTGAATTTACTACTCACTGTGTGTTTCTTAAAGATTTGATGCCTCACTTTTCTCACCTGCGAAATGGAGAAAATAGTTCTTATTAGATCCCACGAAGGGTGAGGCGAATACATATGCATTATAGTGCTTAGGACATATTAAAAACTCAGTGGATGTCCGACGTTATTACAATGCTGATACAGTGGCTCTGTGTTCAAGCATCTAGAATGGTACTTGGCATGTAGCCAGTATTCAATAAATATTTTCCAAATAAATGCATAAACCCCATTCTTGGTTCAGGTTACTGCTTCTCTTACCTTACCATTTCTTAAGCCAGAAATACAGGACTCATCTTTGAGAGCTCCTTTTTCCTTATTCTTTACTTTCCTCTGTTTTCCTCTATAAATAAGCATTTTGTCTATCTCCCCTCCTACCCAGTTGGTGCAGACTGCCCTCATTTTCCTGGACTAAGGAAATCTCCTTCATGGCCCCTCTGCCTCCCCTCTTACTCAACCATCAATTCTCCACACAGCACAGAGAGAGGTTTTTTCTGAAAGAGGTGAGTACTGTCATGACATCTTCTTGCTTGAAACCCTCAGGAGTCCCCCCTCACTCTTAGAGTAGGTGGGCGCTCCGTCATGTCAGTAACCACACCTTCTTGGTCTGGACGCTCCCAGCCTCATGTCAGGCTTTCCTTTGCCCTGCTTTCTCCACCTTCATCACAGCGACTGTTACTCTGTTTCTCAAGCTCGTTCTACTTCTTTCATCATCACACCCAGTGTTCTCTATGGCTGGATCGTGGTTTTCCTTCTCCTTTCCATTTGCTCCTCCCTTAGCTGATTTATATTAACTTGGAAGAACACAGGTTCAAAGCTCCTCAGAAAAGCCTTGCCTCCTTGCCAAGGAAGATGCCCTTGTTTAACTCCACCGGATACTTCTTACAATTCTCTTCTCTAGTGCTTATGCAAGAAAAATACATATAAATAATTTTTGAAACTGACTGAATATAGGAGTGTGGCTATTTTTTTTTTTTTTTTTTTGCCATGATTTAAAATAGCTACATGGGCTCAAGGAGGCCCTCAAAATCTACCTCCAAATCTTTCTCCTCTTGGATAAAAACTCTTCTATGGACTCCCCAAAGAATCTGTCCTGGATAGTGCAGGCTCCTCAAAACAAATATTTACTGGACTCCCAGATGGAAACTTGTATCATTATATTTATTTCAAAATGAATCTTTTAGCAGAGCAGTTTAAAGACAATTAAGACATGGTAGTCAGCACAAATAATTTCTAAATAGGCATTTTCTCCTCTCCTGATAGTGCTTACATGCTTAGTAACAAGGGACAAATTAAAACTGATTTAACATAGTAGAATTACAGCATCTCATGGGCTTGTCACTAGGTTACGAAAGGAATCATTTGGGTACATCCTGATTTGTCTAAGGAATTGAGTGGAGAGACACTCTTGACTCAGGGTCTTTAGATATCTTCATTGTGTTCCTTTTACCATTAACATTAATTTTTTATAGGCTTCTTGTAAGGTATGCATTCATATTGATCAATATTAACATAATTTATGAGCACTTTGTATATGCCTACATTTTGTTCCCCAAAGCAAGAGCCTCAGGTTTAAGAGCTAACAAAAACATTTTAATAACACACACTGGAAATACAGCATGAACTGGAACAAATTAATGCTTATCCATTTTTCTCCACACCCCCTTTATGTTTGTTTTTAGTGAGCAGAAACCACAAAAAATATTGTTTTTCATTGTTCCTGAAAATATGGGAAATGGGGGTTCAAAAGTTCTTTTTCAACACAGAAGTGGCAGTATTTACGAACAAACTTTTTAACTTCTCAAGAAACCGCTATGTGCCAAGACATGGCAGTAAAGATAAAACATACCAGCAAATTACATCTTTAAGACCTGAAACTTCAAGTTTTCAAGTAGAGTACTTTACTGCAGGAAGGCTGACAAATTAGTCATTCTCAGACTTACCAAGCAGACAATTGAGGAGATTTCATAGCCAAACTATATTGCTACTATATTTGAAAATTATTCCCCTCATGGGCACCTGGGTGGTTCAGTTGGTTAAGCATTTGCCTTTGGCTCAGGTCATGATCTCAGGGTCCTGGGATGGAGTCCCTCATTGGGCTCCTGGTGCAGTATAGAGTCTGCTTCTCCTCTCACTGTGCCTCTCCTCCCCGCATTTGTGTGGGTGCACTCTCTCTTTCTCTCTCTCTCAAATAAATAAATAAATAAATAAATAAATAAATAAAATCTTTAAAAAGAGAGAGAGAATTATTTCCCCCAACATTTAATTCTTATGGTAAAAAGCTCATAGTATATGCTTTTTTCCCCTCTTAAACAGAATATTCCATTGATTTACTTTCTAAGTACACAAGTTGAATGTTCTTGTAAAAGAAAGTGATTTAAGCCTGTGAAATCTTTAATTGGTGTATAAATTCAAGCAGCTGTCTTTCTGCAGATAGGCTGGGCGCTGGAGAACCCAACTAATACAATGCTCAGGTTTTGTTCAAGGCAACCTCCCCAGTCTATCTCTGGAGCGAAGATTTGCATGTTTCCCTCAAATTAGCTTCCTCTTTTAGAAACCAAATTGTGTGTGAGAAGCTTTAATGTAAAATGCCCATTTTGTTTCCTGAGCTGAAGTCAGTCTTGGCTGAAATACTAGCTCTTGAGTTTATACCTGTAAGCAGATAGTGGACAGAGTTTAGCCCTTAAGCCCAACAGATTCCAGAAGCTTGGATGCTTACTGTCTTTTGACTCTCATTTTCCCTGTAGAAGGATCATAAGAAATTGCTTCCTAGTATGTACGCCTTTTCTCTGCATTTTGACAGGCAAAACATGCTTTTTAAATTATTATGTAAACCATGCTTTGGTTGTCTTTGAGCTATAAACCACATTGTTGTGGGAAAGGGCTTCCTGTAATCATAAGATTGAAAGGGGTTTATTCCGTCTTGCTGTTATGAAGTAAGGCTGTAATTTACTGTGCTAGGGTGACAAAGTTTCTCTTGCTTTAAAGACAGCAAGCCAATAAACAATAGACTAAGGGCCAGTAGTTTCTGAACCACCTGGAAACTTTTTAGAAATGCAAATTATCTGACCTCTAGAATCTCCAGAGGTGGGCTGCATTGCATTTTAACAAGTCTTCCAAGTGATTCTCCTACCTGCTTAAGTTTGGGGTGGGCGGAGCTGTATAACAGATCAGCTGTACACTGTGGATGTAGAGTGTAGACTATGGAGTTTAGACAGCCTGCATTCAAATCCTGTTTGGGTGTCTGAAGTGTTCCTGGGTGTGCTAATGTTTTACGCATTGCCAAAATGTTCTGCTCTCAGGTGCCTTTTCTTTTCATGGAATCTTGGTGACGAAAAGGGTCAATTCTCTCCTTTGCAAGATTTTTCTTAATAGGTTCTATGATCAAAAGCCAAGCAAAATGAAAAGTGGTGATGATATATAATATATCCTAAAGTAACAGTGATTCATATATTCTTTGCTGAGATACATGTGGTATCTACTCTCTATGCTCTTTTAAAAAGAAAATAATTTGAAAACTTGGAGTCTATCATTAGCTGTAGGCATATAACTTTCAACGTTGCTCATGACTAGTTGGGATAAACCCATCAAACCACTGCAATTGATAACCATGAAGTTTAGAGAGTGATTTTATAAATATTTATGCCGTGAGAGTATTTGTAAATTTATGACAAGCTGTGTGGTTTGGGGAGGAAAAAATAAAGAATTTTGACATGATTTTGGTTTATTTGGTATACTGGTATTTTCATACTAGCATTTTTTATTTCTTCAAATTTTATGTGGAAAAATGAAATTAACATATCATCTATAATGTTGCCCAAGCCATTAAAAAAACAAGCAAAACAACTATGTTAGTAGATCAAAGTAGAGACCTGAGTTGTACAGTATTAAAAAAAAAAATGAGATCCCTTAAAAGAAATAGATGAAGTTAGCCTTAAATAAATAAAGTTAGCCTGGTGTGACTTGTTCTGTTTTATTATAAGCCACCAGAACTTTAACCATGAGTTAGAAAATTTTTGAGTCAGTACCACAGAAATCCTGTCTGTAGGTTGTGTAATATTCCAATTATAGATACCATGTAAACATTGAAGGCATCTTTCTTTTCACTGCTGTTTTTTCTAGAGCCTAGCACTATGCCTGGCACACAGTGGAATTACAACGAATGTTTGTTGAAAGATGAATGGAAAATCTGTCCCTGTTCTCTTTTTAAAATAGGAGATCATCATTTGCCAAATTTCAAATTTCCTGCATCATTCCCAGTCTCTATAATTCTGTTTTTTAAAAGATATTTTTTATTTATTCATTTGAGAGAGAGACAGAACGAGCACAAGCAGGGGGAGAGGCAGAGGGAGAGGAAGAAGCAAACTCCTGGTGGAACAGGGAGCCGGCCCCACAAGGGGCTCTGGGGCTCGATCCCAGGACCTGGAGATCATGACCTGAGTCGAAGGCAGATGCTTAACTATCTGAGCCACCCAGGTGCTCCTATAATTCTATTTTTTTAACTTTTATAATATTTCAAGGGCATGTACACAAAAGCATGGATAATACGAACATCCATAGGTTTATCACCAAGATGATGAAATAAAAGATTACAGATATTTTTGAAATTGAATTAACTACTCTGTTGAATTTTTTAATCAAAATCATATAAAGATAGTTTTACTAGACATTTAAACATACATAAACATTATTTTGGTTGATTTGAATACTTTATAACTTTATATAATTGGTATAAAATTATACAGCCCTCAAGCAATTTACTTTTTTTTCCCCTCTCAACAACATTGTATTTATGAGATTTACCTGTGTTTATATGATAGCTCTATTTTATCAATTTTTACAGCTATCTGCTCTCCCATTATAAGGATATTCCAAATGTATTCATGCTTCTGCTTTGATAAGTTGGACTCCATTTTTCTGCTATTATAAACAATGCTGAAGAACCGTTCTTGTCTATATGGCCCACGGGTAAATGTGTGAAGGTTTCACTAGGTACTTTCAAGTTTATATTGTTAAATTATTCTCCAAAGAAATTGCACAAATTCATGCTTCTACAAGCATGATATGAATGTCCCTACTCTCTTAAAAACTTGTGTAATCTTTAGATAGCTTAAAATTTGCCAAATCATTTTAAATTTTCATTTGTCATTTTCAAAAAAACTAAATAACCCTTATTTATTTGTTGGATGTTTTAGATTTCCCACTTTTATTGTCTGTCCATATTATATGCTCATTTCTCTATCTTATCTTCATTTTCTTATTAATTTGAAGGTCTTAAAATATTTTCTGATAATAATATATTATCAGGTGATTCATTGCATTTGCTTTCTCTTGTGCTGTTGTTTATAATTTCTGTTTCTTACAATGTCTTTGGCTATGCAGAGTTTATAATTGTTAATGTAATCCCATTTATCTCTCTTTTACTTTATTCCTTGTGCTTTTGCTTCCTGTTAAAAATACTTTTCCTGGGGCGCTGGGTGGTTCAGTGGGTTAAAGCCTCTGCCTTGGGCTCAGGTCATGGTCCCAGGGTCCTTTCCCCACTACTTACTAATCACGCATCTGCCATTTGTAAATTTTGAAGATATGAATGCATGTTTCTAGACTATTCTGTTTGTTTTCATTTGTCCCTATGACATATCCCTACAACAATGGCACATTGGCTTAATTAATATCTCTAATTAGGTCTTGATATGTAGTAGAGCAAGTCCCCAACTCTTGTTCATCTTCCTTCTCACATTTGTCTTGACTGTTCTTGGCTTTTCACACTTCAACATTAATTGTAACATTAATTTATTGGGTTTCATGGAAAATCTTATAATTTTCATTACAATTTCATTAAATTTACAGATTGATATTGGAAACATTATCTGCTTTATGATACTGGGAATCGTCCATTTGCAATCTCTCGCCACTACTTGGCATTCTTAAATGTCATTTTTCTCAAATAGGTCTTGAACATCTTTGCTGCATATTCTTATGTACTTTATGTTGACTTTTTGCTAATATATATATCTTTTAAAATAAAAAATAAAACAATTTAAAAGTGTTGTGTTTATGGTTTGTAAAAATTATTTTCACATACTAATTTTATATTCAGATTATTGGCAGTAATGGTTTTGTTCTTACTTTTTTTTTCATTCTCTTAGATTTTCTGTATATACAATTATATAATCCTTAAATAAGTTTCCTCCCAATCCTTAATATCTTCATCATTATCATCTTTATCATGTTTTTCCTCCTTCTCATTTTAGTACGATGGATAAAAATCTCTAATGAAACTTGAAATGAAATGGCTGTGACAGATTAATACAGAGATGCCCAGTGAGCAAATTCTTCTCTATGTTCATGCCTTCATGTATTCTCCTCCCACAGTGAATCTGGCCTCGTATTTAGCTTCTGCTAAGCTATAGAACATTGCGACGACCGAGTTCAAAAGCCCGTACTTTAGGAAACCTTGCAGTTTCTGCGTTTTCCCTCTTGAGATTCCTGAGATGCAATGTAAAGGAGCCTAAGCATTCCCACTGAAGAGGCCACACACAGAGAGTCTAGGGAATGAAAGCCTATCCAGGAGAAGAGGCCCTAGAGGAGAAAAGCATACAAGTCGGGTGAGAGAGGACCCGACTATCCCAGGTTAGGAACTGGGCGTGTGACTGAGACCATCTTGAATTCTTTACCCCGAACGAATATGAGCAGGCCCACAGAGACTTACATGGAATACACAAGTCATCCGATCTGAGCCCAGTCAAGTCACAGAATCATGAGAATCAGTAAATCATTGTTTTTATACAGCACAAAGTTCTGGGGGCAATTGTTTCGCAGCAGTAGGTAACGGTTACAGTGGTAATGGTGAGATTCTTCTCCTCTGGTGACTTTAAAGGAAATGCTTCTCCTGTTTTACTTTTAAGCATGTTTTCTGTAGTTTTTTTTCTAACAGGTTAAGAAGGTTTCTATTTGTCCAGTTTCAAAAGTTGTTTTTTTTTTTTCCCAAGTACTTTCCCCATATCAATTGCAATTCCCTTTTTTTCTCTTATCTGTTAGCATAGTTAGTTGGATTTTCAACTATAAAACAATCTTTGCATGTGCAAGATAAATAATATTTTATGATATTTTTATATGCCTTGCTTCATTTTCTCTGACAATATTTTATGTAGGATTATTATATCTATGCTCCTAAATAAAATTCCTGCATTATTTTTTCCTTAGTTGTTTGTATCTAGACTAGTATTAAGGTTTCATTGTCCTCATTCAATGATTGTTAATATGGGCATCCCTTGTTATCAATACATAGTATGTACCTGGAAATATGTTGGACTGAATATTTTTGCCTATTCTATTCTGATTTTTAAATAGTACTCAAAATGCATTCTCAGACCATCCAAAGCCCTCAGTCAAGTTTCTCCACATGTCACTAAAACTTTAATACAAGGCTTTTTGTATAATAGAAAACATCTATAACCATTTTTGCTTTTATTTTCACTATTAAATAAAGATGCAGTATCAGATGCAAATGACATTTGTAATGCATACATAGTGTATGTTCCATAATATAAATAAATAATCAATGAAATAGTAGGTTAAAGATATTAATTTCAACTGGACCCAGGTTGGTACTATGCCAAGTTTCCCGATATTAGCAAACCATAGTGTCCAGGGAATATGTGGAGATAATCCAGCATAGACTGAAGCCACATTGCCTTCTATGGTCCTGGGTAGGGTATAATTTCAACATTTTTCCTGGTATACAGATGTTGATTTTTAATAGGACTTTTCAACTCAGGTAGGGAATTTGAGGAAAATTTGCAGTTCATTTTGAATATTCATATCAGGAAAGGTCGTGTTTAACAAGTTTAAACATGCATCATTTTCACATTTGGATATTTTAAATTTATTCCAATTTCTATTATTTTTTAAATCTGAGTTTAATGTTTTTTATGCTTTGCAAATGTGTTTCTCCTTAAGTTATTTAAAAATCGGGGCGCCTGGGTGGCTCAGTGGGTTAGGCCGCTGCCTTCGGCTCAGGTCATGATCCCAGGGTCCTGGGATCAAGCCCCGCATCGGGCTCTCTGCTCAGCAGGGAGCCTGCTTCCTCCTCTCTCTCTCTGCCTGCCTCTCTGCCTACTTGTAATCTCTCTCTGTCAAATAAATAAATAAATCTTAAAAAAAAAATATTTAAAAATCATGTATACCTAAGGGACATGCTTTACCATTAAGAATGTGCTCTACATGATATCTATTTTTTGGTATTTGCTTGAAACTCATTTTATTTTTGATGCATGATAAATCTTTTGTAAAAATATCATGTGAGCTTGAAAAAATCATGTAGTCTTAAATCCCAGTGTGAGTGGTTCTATATATGCATCATCAGACCAAATATATTAATAGATAATATTCAACTCTTTTATATTCTTATTGAATGTTTATCCACTGACTATTCCAATTACCACAGGAGGTATGCAGATATTTTAAAATTTCCCAATATGGTAGCAGAATTTCTAATTTCTCTAGATAGTCATCTCAACCATATTCTGAGATTGTTCTTAGGTATACGCTGATATTTTAAATTGTAATATTTTCCTGTTAAGTATCATTTTTATTATGTAGAGACCACTTTTTATTTCCTAATCTTTTTATCTTAAAGCATATTGTGCTTGCCATTAATACAGTCATGCGGGCTCTCTTCAGGCCAACATGTTCATGGTATTTTAACATCATTTTTGCAAGTTTTGCATCTTACTCATTTTGCCATTCAGTCATCTTTATTGGTCCTAATTAGAGTCTCAATAATTTCCCTTGGATAATTCCTCCTCTCTTTGGGAGTTTTAATTTTCAGCAAAGCTAATATAGAACTTGTAAGACACTGTTTTGAGTGAAATGATTCTTTCAGCATACTGCTAAGTCTTATTTCTGAAGGAGTTTCTTATTCTCCATCTGGTGGCCCTAATCTGAATTTTACCCAATCTCCAACACTAACCCTGTGATCCAACCTCTAACTCCATAGCAAAATCTCACTGGGGCAATCATTGCTCTTTAATTTGTTTTTAAAGATTTTATTTATTTGTCAGAGAGAGAGTACAAGCAAGGGGAGCAGCAGGCAGAGGGGGAAGAAGGCTCCCTGCTGAGCAAGGAGCCAGACTTGATCCCAGAATGCTGGGATCATTACCTGAGCCAAAGGCAGACTGAGCCACCCTGGAGTCCCAATCACATTTTATTTATATATAATTATATTTATATCTATCTATCTATCTACATATATATCTTCTAGGTGTTCTTCAGTAATCTTTACCTGTTTAGATACTGGTTTTCTAGGAGAACATAAAACTATGCCACTCTTTGTTGGTCTGCACATCCTTCTAACACTGTATTCCCCTCTTCATAGAACTCTACAAAGTCTACACATTGATTTTAATTTTTTTTCTTACAATTTAAAACTCACATTGGGCGCCTGGGTGGCTCAGTGGGTTAAGCCGCTGCCTTCGGCTAGGGTCATGATCTCAGGGTCCTGGGATGGAGCCCCGCATGGGGCTCTCTGCTCAGCAGGGAGCCTGCTTCCTCTCTCTCTGCCTGCTTGTGTTCTCTCTCTGTCAGATAAATAAATAAAATCTTTTAAAAAAAGAAAAGAAAAAAAAAACTATTACAACTCACATTAATTGGGACCTTCACAATGATATATATTTACATTTGAGGTTATAAGTGTAATTAATGGTTGCTCATTCAATTGTTTTCTCCTATGACTTGCTGGCACCTCCCACAATGTTTTCCTTCTTTGAATATATTAGCTACTTGTTTGCCATAGGAAATTGATTTACATATTTATCTGAATGTTTTTCTCCACCCTCATCACACTTAGTTTCAATTCCTCTTGATTAGTTTATCTCGCCTCTGGGCAGACACATTCTCCAAGGGAAAAACAGAGCTTGACAAAGCTTAGAAAATAAAATGAAAAGAGGGAAGGCATCCTAGGTAAAATGGATGGTACAGAGCTAGAAATAAAAATATGTGACGAGGGGACATTGTGTGGGTCATTGTGGGATTTCTGAAAGAAAATAGTGAGAGCTTAGGTAGAAATGACAGGAATAAGCCACCAAAATAGCCTTGAATTTCAGCTTGAGAAGTTTAGACTTAGCATACAGATTTTAAAATTTCATCTGAAGTTGAACGGTGTTGCTCAAAATGACATCTAAATAGATGACTGTGGGGAGTGGCACACAGAAGACAGAGGAGATGGAAATCAGATACACAGCTTTGCATAAAGAATCTGCCATGCCGGGCGCCTGGGTGGCTCAGTGGGTTAAGCCGCTGCCTTCGGCTCAGGTCATGATCTCAGGATCTTGGGATCGAGTCCCGCATGGGGTTCTCTGCTCAGCAGGGAGCCTGCTTTTCTTTTCTCTCTCTCTCTCTCTCTCTGCCTGCCTCTCCATCTACTTGTGATCTCTGTCAAAAAAATAAAATCTTAAAAAAAAAAAAAAAGAATCTGCAATGCTGAAAGAAAAAAAAAAAAAAAAGAATCTGCATTGCTATTCCAGAAAAAATGAATAGAAAGTAAGAAATTAAAGGGATAATGAAGAAATGCATAGGAAGTTACGTAGGAACCATAGATGGGGGATAAAGGATGAATTTGTTTGTGTTACCCTTGGTGAATCAGAGGCACATCCAAGTGGCCTTGAATGAGAAGTCTGTTAAACAAAGATGGTTTCTACCAGATAGAATTTGAAAGACACAGTTGGGGTTTTCTGTGTTAGGGAGCACAGATGTGTGACCATCTAAGAAGGATGCTATATCATAGCATTTTCAGGTGCGAAGTGAAGGAAACCTAACCCAAATAAGTTTACGCAATAAAAAGGATTTCTTGGAAAGGCGCTGGAGTAACTCACAATATAAAGAAACAACTTCAGGGCTCAGGCACTTCTGAGGGGGTTAAGGATTAAGAACTGGGGCTTGGCCTCAATCAGAAATTTTCCTCTCTCTCTTTCCCATCTCTTTTTGCTTGTCTCTCTTTGCTCGTCTCTCCTTGATTCAGTTTCTTTCTATAGTAGACAAGATTGTTTTTTTTTTCCCTGTGCTAAAAATAGTGGTTAGTGGACAATAGTGGAAGCACATTATTAGAAAATTTTTCTAAAGAGGAACTGTTAGCCTACCAGCAAAGGGCTCTGATTGATTTTGTTTTGGTCATGAATCCATTCCTGGGCCACTTACTGCGGTCAGGGGCAGGTGATAGGGTGGTTAACGTCTGTCTCTATGGACAGGAAGGTGAAATGTATCACTACCCAAGGTGATGGTGAAGAATATGTCGACTGAGGAAAAAAACCCCAAAGATGGCTCAACTTGTAATTCAATTTTATATTGCAATAATAACTAAAACATATATTTACAACCGTATCGCTGTGCAAGATGTTAATACTAATTCGTGCTACCGTAGTCACCTGGCAACATCATCAATAATGCTTAAAAGAAAACACAATGAAAAACTGGTGGACTGACACAAAAGTAGAAAAAATTTAAATGAAATGGCGACATACTGTGTCTTAGAGCAAATCTATATGCCTCTTAAGCAAGTAAGGATAACATCAAAGGCATTGTCTTTCTTTGAAATAATTAGGATCAAACATGATGAGACATCAAAGAAGAGGTTTCAGGATAAGCAAAAGAAAGTCTGCTTCAGGAAGAAAATTGCTTGTTATATAGCATTAGAGGAGGATGAAGTCAAAAGCATGAAAACAATAATCCATCAACCTGTGATAGCTCGACTCTGAACAAGTCAGAAAGCCAATGATCTAAGTTGGGCTCATCTGTAACGAAAGCCATGAAGCAATTGATGTCTACAGAAAGCAGAAGTCATGGAGAAGATTAAAGGCACTTAGGAGCAGAATAGGAATTAACAAAAAAAAAAAAAAAAAAAAAAAGGAGGAAGAAGCACATGGAGAGAGAAAAAGAAATGAATAGAGCTGTTGAGTCACAGTTATGCCAGGGCGTAAATATTTCAGTACATTGAGGAGCTGCTGAATTTGTTTTTATAAGATGCTGAACAGCATCTCAGCTCTGCAGGGGTTTGACTACATGGCAACTGGGACTGCTTCCTTTAGTTCTTTCCCTTGTGTCCTGAGGATGGATCTCCAATTACTGAAATGTATCTCTCTTCCTTGAAACCTGAAGAATCTTCATTTTACACATTATCTTTTAGGCAAATCTTTTGTTTAAAGACAATGGGTTTCTAATGAAATCTATGAGTTTTGCAGTGCCGTGTTCTTGATTGATATGTGGGCTTTTTTGCACAATGCTGAGATTTGAACAGCAAGTATTTTAGAGCACACAGACCTTGAGAGCAAACAGACATGGCTTTTTTTTTTTTTAAGATTTTATTTATTTATTTGACAGACAGAGATCACTAGTCAGAGAGAAAGAAAGACAGAGAGGAGGAAGCCAAGCAGAGAGCCCGATGCGGGGCTGGATCCCAGGACCCTGAGATCATGACCTGAGCTGAAGGCAGAGGCTTTAAAACACTGAGCCAATGAGGTGCCCCCAGACGTGGCTTTCAATCCTCGAAGAGCTCTATGTCCTCCAATAGGCTTTCCATGCTTAAATTTTAACCTGGCAATAGTGCTCTTAATAGAGCTGTTTTCAAGTTTAAATAAGATATAATGTCTTCAGCAGGATTAGTTTCACAGAACATTCAAATGTGTTAGCTATTAATTATCATTTGACTATAACTTCATATGAACTTATTGCTCTGTAGTTAATAAAATTAACTTTTGCAAATATTAATGTCCTATTACATATTTGAGCAGGTGGTTCAGGTAATTGTCATATTATGCTAAAATGCTTTTATGATACGCTGGTAGGTCAGGGGAAAAAAATAAAACAACATGAGAAAAGAATGGGTATTTGACTATTCCAAACATATAGTAATGGTCTTTTGATTATCCCTTCTAGTGGGTGATATCATTACATTTTACTTAATTTGCTGTGGTTCTTCAAACAATCTAGGGTTTGGGGAGCATAGGAAAAAAAAATAAATTTGCCACCTGAGTTCTGAAGAAATGAGGTATAAGACAAAAGAGGAAAGCAGCAATATTGATAACACTGACATTGCAGATGGTGGCTTATAGCTAAAGGAAGGTGGAATATTTAATATAGAGCCAGAGACTTAGATAGACTTAGCCACGGGTAATCCTGGCTTTGGAGCCAGTCCTCCATGCTTGGGATGTGAACATAGAGAAACAAAACAAATATGTATATCCTGCAAATACCCTGGGTCCAAGGAGAAAGAGAAGGAGAGGTGAGTAAACTTCCCAGTTTTTCATTGCAAGAGAACCAATAATTTTAAGTCATTATTTATACCTTGGGAGAAGTAAGTGATAGGACAGAGAAAATCTAGAAATGTTACCCTATTTGAGTCCCCTCCATGAGAAAGGGAACACCAGAAGAATGGAAAAGTATCTCTCCTAGTTTCTCCCAAATAAAACATATTTATTTACTCTATTTTAATTAGTGTTACATTTTTTTTTTTATAAATCCTACATCTGTCTTGTATTACTGACATGAGTAACTGCCCGAATATTTCACATTATTATTTTTAGACAAGTCTCAAAGACTAAGTCTGAGGATTTCTTTTTCATATTTTCAAGACATGCATAACTCACTACGTGGGTCATGAGTGGAAAAGTAGATCATTGTTTGGAAAGAAAAAAAGGATAGTGGTGTTACTAGCAGAACAGAAGAACTGCTTTTGCCATGTTGACTTTGGAAAGGGAAAGAAAAGAGCATCGAAGTGCAATGATCTTGGGACTCACCATTGTGAAGGAGAGGGCAAGCCCATGGGTGAGCAGATCAGACTGCACATCAGAGTTTGGTTGTGCTCTGGTGTGGAGGTATCAGAGGGTGTATTGGACCTAGATCATATGTCATTAGGTATAGATGGGAGATCTGGAGATAGCCCCAGTTCTGAATTGTGCTCCTTTGGAAAATTCATTTAAATATGAGAGATTTGGGACCAACTTCTTTTCACCAAAAACTTCCCAAATATCCCTTTCCTCTAAGGCCAAGACTCAACCAGGTGTTTAGGTACTCAGAGATTTCTGAATGGGTAAGAATTTGTATATAAACCTGTGGTGATGTGGAAATTTATGAGAGACCCATAGAGAGGTAATGTTTTAGTCCAGTCTGGTGTTCATGCCATGCCAAGGGGCTGACAGCTATAAATTGCCTCTTTGACTGTGATAGTTTTAGTTTCAGTGAAGCTTAGTGCTTCTTCCTGCTAGCCAACACTGTCTTTATGATAACTTGTGAAAAATGTCATTAGAGTGAGATCATCACAGAGGAAGCCTGGCTTCAGTGGAATAATTTCATTGATTGGTGTTTCCATTTGAGACATTGTTGGAGATTGTTAACAGGTGAGCCTGTGCCTGGGTGGCTAATACTGTAATCGCACTGACCATAATGGCTTAAGCTTTGATTCCCTTCTGGTGTATTCAAGTCAAAATGTTGAATTCATGAAGAGGAAATTGAAAAAGTTTCAAGGGGTGGAATATTTGAATTAAAATCTAAATTAATGTCCTGCTGGATATAAGAGGATGTTTAGTTGTATGCAGCAAAGATGTTATTTAAAATTTTTTTTTCAGTGACAGTAAAATTGTTAGGTAATTGCCATATTCTAACAGAATAGTACTGGTACAATCTGCTTCCCAGAAATCATCTGTTGTTTATTTTAGAAGAAGTGGCCACTTTAGAATGGTCTAGAAAAAGATCATTCTAGAAAAGAAATAATACAAAAACCATTAAATCTTTAAGAGAATTAGAAGAAAATCTTTGAATGTCACTTTTTAAAACAAAAAGTAATTCTCACTTGTATTTTGCTTTGCTGATGAATTTAGGAACTAAGATTTAGAACTTTAGATCCTTTAGAACTAGGATTCTCGGGTGTGACTCATGGTCTTTATTTTAGAAATGTACTATTTAGACTTAGATGGGATGGTGGGAATTTTCTTGGAGGAGTTATTCCTAACAAGTGCATTGATATTGTGAATTATCATATGTAATCAATTAAATTAAAATATTACTTAATATTTCTTAAAAAGATCTAATAAGCTTTTCTCAATGAGTTAAAGTGTGGTACAGAAGCAGGTTTCTCAAGAATCTCAAGGTGTGTAGTTCAGTTGTTAAGCATATGCTTTTGTTTTGGTTTTGGTTTTTTGTTGTTGTTGTTGTTGTTTTAAAGATTTTTTATTTTTATTTATTTGACAGAGACAGATCACAAGTAGGCAGAGAGGCAGGCAGAGAGAGAGAGAGAGAGGAGGAAGCAGGCTCCCTGCTGCTGAGCAGGGAGCCTGATGCGGGACTCGATCCCAGGACCCTGAGATCATGACCTGAGCCGAAGGCAGCGGCTTAACCCACTGAGCCACCCAGGCGCCCAAGATATGCTTTTGGCTCGGGTCATGACCCCAGGGTCCCAGGATCAACTCCAGCATCGGGTTCCCTGTTCTGTGGAAAGTCTGCTTCTCCCGCTGCCTCTACATGTCTCCCCTTCTTGTGCTGTCTCTCTCAAACTCTCTCAAATAAATAAATAAATAAATAAAATCTTCTAAAAAATAAAAATAAAATTAAAATTAAAAAATAGAACCTCAAGAGGTTCTGGGGAGTAACTGCTTTACATTAGTTCTAGTTTAAGTGAGAGAATATTAGATATTAGTATCCTATGTAACAATTATTTAATCATGGAATATTTAGGGTTATTTCACTGTTTTGAAAATTTTAAATTCCTAGCTTCTAAAATATCAGTCTTCAGGCATACAAAGCTGGATTGAAATAAATGAGGATATTTAGCTGATTAGCAATGCATGAACTTGCCTCTTTCTGTATGTGAAGCATTCTCCCTGATATAAATTCTCATTAATCTTGGTTGCAAAGATATTTAGCACTCAAACCTCTATTCTTTGAAGTTGAGAGATCTTTAGTTTGGAGAAAAAAAGTCACAAGATATCTTTCCCACATTGTTGTGGCTCTCTTGGCCGCCAGGTGAGGCAATTTTATAAAGAGGATACTGATTTAGATTTTTATTTTATTTCCTGAATCTTCCAAGAGTAGTGACTTTTTTTTTTTAAAGATTTTATTTATTTATTTGACAGAGATCACAAGTAGGCAGAGAGGCAGGCAGAGAGAGAGAGAGGGGAGGAAGCAGGCTCTCCGTGGAGCAGACAGCCCGATGCGGGGCTCTATCCCAGGACCCTGGGATCATGACCCGAGCCGAAGGCAGAGGCTTTAACCCACTGAGCCACCCAGGTGCCCCCCAAGAGTAGTGACTTTTAATAAGCCCAAATATAAAGCTGAGATAAGAGGGTGAGTTATCCACCTCTACTTGGTATACACTCCTTCCTTTCATTCATCAAGCAGTCTTAAGTTCTGTTTTGTTTTGTCTTATTTTGTTTTTCTCAAGATAGAGTAAGAGAAAGACAGAGATCAAAAAATCACAGCTGTATTATTAATAAGCTGAAATAGAAAATGTGTTTCATATACCATCAAGCCTCCTCATTTTTTTCCTTTAGAATAAAGTCTGTACAGTCAGAAATGCGGACATCTCCCCTTGGCAGAGGCAGCACCTGCTTTCAGAAAGCAGAGAAAGTGTGTATCTTGAGGCAACACTGCTAGAAAGAAATACCAGGGCAGGGACTGACAGGTTCAGGTTCTTCTCCCTAATGAACCTATTAGTTATGTCACTCTCCTCCTTGGGAAGGAGAGGACTCCACGTGCTTCCAAGTTTTTCTCTCCTGGTTGTACACATTCTCCTTCATTTGTCTGAAAAGTATGGGATAGAGAACTGACTTCACCTCCTCATTTCTGTCCTCTTCACAAGTAATTGTTCCAAGCAGACAATTTGCTAGGTGTTGAGAGATATGCACAGGTAGGCAACGCAGATTCCCTGCCCCTAAAGCTATCGGGTATAGAAGGGAACTTGATACCCAAAGTGAACAACTCAAATGATACTTTCTTGGAAAATCCTTCCTTGAATACTCTAAAGTTGTTTCCTTCCTATCTTAGACACTGTGTTACAGCATCGGGTTCTATCGTCAATCAGGACATTTATGAAATTATCATCTCTGTCAAGTTATATCTTTTCTGTCTCCTTCCTCTACATAGAAAGTCTTTGGGATTGGGTGATGTTTCTTTCCCTGTATACTACTTTATGCTCAGCACACAGAATAATTCCTGTGAACCATCATGTTATCAATAAATATTGTTGGATGAATGAAGATTTGAATGGGCCATCTATTTGTAGAACTAACAGGTATAAATCTTACACCTTGATGATTTGGTAGCAATAAGTTAATCTTTGATACATCCTTAATGGATAATATGAATCCTTTGAGTAAATATTATACATGGTTCATTTTGTTTTCAAATAAGGATGTTGAAGTAAACAACGAGGTGAAAAAATAATGTATTTCTTTTGTAGTTTTCCTGTTCTCGTCTGTCAGAACCTTGTTTTTCACAGAGGTAGTTCCTAGGGTATATATAGAACCCAAGTGTTGATGGCTATATCAAGAAGTACGTGGGTAGAGAAAAAGCCAACCAATGGGATGCTTTCTCAATGGTGCCATGCAACCAATGAGGAGAACAGTTGCTCCTGCGGCCACATTTCCTTGATTCCTCAGAGTACTCCTGCTATTCGGTGCCCTTCCTGTGGAGAGTCATTCTTTAACATAGATACCAGAGAATGGATAAAAATCAAGAAAAACAGCAATAACAACAACAACATGAAGTTGGGCAGAACTTTTGACCTCATGTTTCATCTCTTGAAACAGTTGTGAAAAACTTGATACCTTTTAAGACATTTTAGGCCTGTGTTCTGTATTTCTGAGCACCTGAACTCCTATGAGACGAAGGCCATAATCTATCTGAAGAAAACATAGATTTGAGAAAACAGTAATCTAGCATTTTGAGTTATTTTGTTAGTCATTTTGAATCTTACAATGAACACTCATTTAAGAGTCCAGACACCTGCACTGATCCTCAATAGGTCAATTCACAGTCATATTCATTTCTTGTCGCTGTTTCCCCTGCACTGAGAAATTGAAGACGATTGTAATTCTGAAGCTACAAGCAAAGAGCATTTGAACCAAAACTTTCATCAGGAAAGGCCTTTTCATATACACAAAATGGAACGATTCTGTTTGAACAAAGCATATTTTTATATGATTTAGAATCATACAAATGATTTAATTCCAAATCACTAAAATGATTTAGAAATCATTTAAAACATCTTCTGATGTCTTAGTTTTTAGAATTTCTTTTGGCCTCTGTATCTCAAGATTACTGACTAAAGGTTACTGGGTAACTAATGTTTGTTCTAAATTCTCAAAAATAATGTTTGTGCTCTATCAAAGTGTTGAGGTATCCTAATATGTCATGATGTGAATTCACATATCTCAGAAAAAATAATACATATATAATTAGATGTATAATCTATAATATAGATATTGGTAAGGAAGAATGAGTGTTGGGAGGAAAAGAAATAAATTTTAATGTAAGATGCTTGAGGAGTTTTGAATTTGATTTCCAGGGCAAAGAACACTAAAATATTTATTCTTGAAATATAAGAAACAAGAACTCTACATGGAAATCTAAATGCTACAAAAGTGATAAAGTTTAATTCAAAAGAAAAAAAATAAGAAATGTGTTTTTAGCCAGTGCAATTTTATATACCAGCGCTAGAATTAGAAGAGCTTATACTTGGGCATTATGTATTACTTCACCTTTTACTATTTTTCTATGATAGAATGGAGGATGACAAAGCATGGCTTCAAAAGAGAATGAATTTATTTCATTCAGAGAACTTAATTACAAAATGTTTGCTAAATCCAAGTATAGGGAGAGCTAAAGTCAGCTTTTAGTTGTTCATACTCAGTATCTATGATAATCTTTGAAATCAATTGGAATTTTGATTCTTAAACAAGAAGGGTTTGCTGGGAAATGCAGTTTAGATGAGAAGTCTAGAAATCAATGTGCTGGCATTAAATCAGGGCTCATCCTTTTTCCCTTAAATTTTCTGTTTTCTCTTCTCCTGAACTTGTGGTTTTCCCCTTAGCTATGATCTCACTGTCATTGCATTTTCTCTTCTTAGAGAAACAATATTATTATTAGAAGAAGCATTGCTCTGCACGTGGAGAATTTCTGATTCTGTTATGCAAGCTTTAGGACATCAGCCTCCTCTCGGCTCTAAAATTACATTTGCTTCATTGCTTTCTTTCTCTTTCACAAAGGCCCTCATGCCAACATCCAGCCCCAAGATGGGAGTTTTGAAAGCACTAATCAGCAATCATCATGGCTGGAGGAGTTTAGAATAAATGGATGAAAATCTAGAGCAGCACCTTAGCGTTGCTACAGAACTTGAGAAGTCTTAGAGTATCTGGCTTGACATACGATTCCTAGGTTGACTGGTAACAAAATAGTCATTAGAGCCAGAGGGTAGAAAAATAAAAAAAGTTTTGCCCATAAAATCTTGACAACTTCAGGGAAGAAGCTGCATTTCCTTTAGTATTCATGGGAAGGAATTCTGACTTGCTCTAAGACTGGTTGTTATTTTACAGTTCATTAATCACTGAGTATAAAGGGCTCTGGGGGAGCAGAGGAAAGCTGAGGTCAGCCATCCAGCAGACGGCCCATGATAATGACAGTGTGGCAGAGGTCTTTCTGCTGCCGGCAGCCAGCCCAGGCCCCAGGACTGTTAGGATTAGTCTCCATAACCAGTCTGGCTTGACGTGCCCTCTACTTTAAAAGAAAGCAATACTTAAATGTTCAAGTCCCTTGATGTAATTATTCAATGCAAATAGCATATTTTTCTAGATCTCTCAAAGTCATAAAAGCTGAGAGGGATTGAAAAGATAATGAGTAAATCAGAATGTACAATAATATTCCCTTTTCTTAAATAATTGCCATTTGATCTGCAAAAAAATGGCAGATTGGGCAGAATAATTATCACTCATTCCATATTAAATATACAGTTATTGTAGGTATGTTTTTTCAGTTGTTCTCCAATTCTTCCTTCTATCTCTTATTCCTCCCTGAATTCAGTCTGCAGACCTTGGTGATAAACATTATAAAAACTTGATTTACAGAGCTCTTATGGTCAAATACTCTGGGCAAAATGCAGGGCTCTGAAATGCACTGTAACTTGGTCAATATAATAGTTGAGTATTGTTTAAAAACAATAAAAAAATATCTAGCACTTTCTTTGTAAAAGCCTTGTAAGAAATACATTTCTTCTCTCAGATAAAAATCATTTATAAGTACCAGGAAAGTGCTCAGAATTGAATGCCTTTGAAATAATACCAGACATTTTCTGGTATAGGACAGTTTTATTTAAAGGCTTTAGTGATAGTTTTTATGTTTTAAAACTTTGCCTTTAATATTTCTACTGTTTTGTGTCCTTACATAAAGAGAAGCATAATACACTGATAGAAAACTCAGTATTACACATATTTGAGATTTTAATTGAGAATGTATTATCTTTCATTTAGCACCTAAGATGAAGCTTAATTTTGCATTTCATGATTAGCAGTTTCGCTAAGGAAAGTGAATTATTCAAAGGGAATTGCCAAGAAAATGTTTTAAAATGCTTAAATGTTTTATATCAAAATATAATGAATATTGTGTTTGGACACACAAAGTATAGAAGAATGCATTTACTTATGGATAATTAAATTCCTAGGGACACCTGCCTCAGCTGGTTAAGTGCCTGACTTTTGGCTTTGGTTCAGATCATGATCTCGGGGTCATGAGATGGAGCCTCTAGTAAGGCCCCACCCTCAGGGTGCATCTAAAATTGACTTCCTCTCACTCTCCCTCAGCTCCTCCCGCCCACATGAATGTTCTCTCTCACTCTCAAATAAATAAATGAATGAATTATTGATTCCTAATTATAAACCTTTTAAAATGTATTTTAAATACTTATAATGGGTAATGCTAAACTTTTGCAATTGTTCACTATGCTTGAAAGATATAATTTTTTGATATATGATAACATAGCATCCCTCTTTGGATTGATTTTTTTCCTCATTGAGAATGCAGTAAGTCTATTGAGAGTCACATTTAAAACTCGTTTTGATGTTTATCTTCCTTAAGGGAGTTAGTTTAAATATGACAGTGATAGGACAGATTATCTGGTCTTTAATTCCTTTTTCTTTTAAAGACATTCTAATTTTTATTCCTTCCATTTTAGAATAATGCTCTATATTAGCTTAGTCTAGATTGATAACAACCCTCAAATCTCAGAGGCTCACAACAATAAATATATATATTTTTAATCATATTACATATTACCTTCAGTTTGACTGTGACTCTACTTCACATCTTCAATCCAGGACGAAGTTGGAAAAACAGACCTTAATATCTTGGTACATGATGTTAGAAAAATATGTGACAGACAAAAATAGAAATGAGAAATGGCAGAACCTCATGTGGGATCCTAATATTTTGTTCAAAAAATGCTATGGGTCAGTTTCAATTACATTGGCCAAAGTACATCAAATGGCCTGATGTGGGACAAAGAGCATCTTTTTTTTTTCTTTTTTTAACTGAACTACAGTTGCATATATTATTAGTTTCAGGTGTACAGTACAATGATTTGACAATTATGTATATTACAAAATGCTTACCACAGTAAGCATAGTTACCATCCCATCACCACACAAAGTGATTACAATATTATTGATTGTATTCCTTGTGCTGTACATTTCATCCAAGTGACTTATATATTTTATTGGTCTTTGTTTTCTAATTGTCCTTATATAATACTATACAGATCCTAGAGGACTCCATCTCAGGTACCATCAAGGCTTCAATCAGATTTTATATCTGCCAAAACTCTGATCACTCCCCCCCCAAATGCATATAGATCTGATAGAAGGGAATTTGTGAACTTCAAAATTTGAAACTTTATAGATACAATGAGGATCTTAGTAAACCAGGAGAGATACAGAGTTACTTAGAAGACAACATTTCATAGACCATAAAGTGACACCTAGACCTACCCTCAGCAAAGCTGGTTGGTAGAATCAAGCGGCTTCCAGATAAGATCACCTCATTTAGTAGAATTCTTGACTGGAAGAGTGTTGGCTTTTTCCCTGAACTACCTTTTGCTTCTCCTCTATCTCGCTGACAACTATTTAAACTGTTTGCTGACATCCTGGTTAACGCTTATATAATGGACTATAGCAAATGTTAGTGTCTTCCAATTTCTGCTTAGAGCAATATAAAAACCCAGCAGATAAATTATGGGCAAGGGAGAATTACATTTGTGAAAAGGTTTCACCGCAGGATTTCTTTAAATATTGTACTTCTCTAATGCAATTGAAATAATTCGATTAACTTTTAAAAAGACTTTCAGAAAGATAACCATATTTAGTTTTAGTTAATTCTTGTCATGTAGCTATTAGCACAGTGGTGATGTTTTGAAATGCCACTAAAACTCAAGGAGCTTTCCAAGTCCTCTTAATGTTTATAATTTGTCAGAATTAGAAATTTCATGGAATTATTCAAAAATATTTATGGAGTATTTACTGCATAGGCACTGGCAGGATGAAAACATACACATACACACACACACACACACACACACACACACACACACACTAATATTAACATTAACATTTGGCTTCTTATAAAGATATATATTTATTTACTTTCATTTCATTTTGGAAATATGTTTGAAAATCCACAGGACTGAGGACTTGTAAATGTGAAAATTTTTTCAAGAAAAGTACAATGGAGATTTTAGGTATCTTAGAGAAGAATAATGTTGATTTTTTGGCAAAAAGTTCAGAGTAGATTATTAAATATGTGTCTCCTATCAGTTAAGATTGTGTTTGGCTGTTGGGTTACTGTTCTACTTGTAGGTCATCAAATCTACAAAAGATATTGTCAGCCATGTCGGTCCGTTTTGATCCAGAAAACAAAACCAGAAATAATCTTCTGTTTGCATCTCAAAGGCCAGGACAACATCACAAAAACACCTTCTAGATACAAGTTATTGTTTCTCACCTAGTGATCAGAATTGACCATTTCTAAATCTTTGCTTTGTTTCAGCCAAACTGTAGTCAGGCTTCTCTCTTCTCTAGAGAATGTCAGCTTGCCCCCTAAGCAAGTACTAACATGCAGAACTCTCCCCTCATCAGCTTAGGTTGAGAAGTAGCTGACCTAGGAAAGACATTCTCTGTCAAACCACAAAAAATATGCAGTCTGCTTACTCTGCATTCTTCTGTTAACTTTCCTTACTTACTGCTTACTCCCTCTACAAGAAAAGCCTTTCTGTTTGATATTGAGATGCTTCTAGATTTCTGAGATCAGTGAGTTCTTCCTAATGCTCTAGTCTTCCTTCCAAATAAAGTCTCTATCTAAATCTGGATTTGTTTTTTATGACCCTTTGCTTTCTGGTTTGGGTGAGTAAGGAGAAAGGGAGGTAGTGACATTGGGTATTAGATTGGCCATGTGAAGTATCTGTTGAAGTTAGTAAGCACTTAGCAGTGTTGAAGTCGAAGGTAGCTTATTTGCTGGCATTGTTACGAAAGGAAATAATTTATTCATTGGAAAGAGGCTTGACCCAGATGATCTGAATGTTTCTCTCCAAATCCAGGAGAGTACTCTGCTAAGCATGGTTCACACAAACCCCCAAATCAGCTTTTGGGCAGAGATCATATCTAATTTTAATCAATTGGGAAAACATTAAGAAACAATAAAATTTAAATTGGATTTTAATCATGTGGAGAATATTAACAGTTGGGACAATACCAGTACATATTTGGGCAGGAAAACATTCAGGATTTATAGTTCATTGCCATGAAGCTCTCTGGATCCTTTACTGAACCATCAACAATTTCCCAAGCTCCCAGCTCTTATGAGGAGAAGGACTAAAGTCAAGGTTACAGTACATGCCAATATTTGATCCCCAAATACATATTTTTTGTTAAAATTTTGCTTTTATTCCCATTTTAGATTAGTCTAATCTTGGTGAGAAGATAAAACTAATATGTAATTTTCTCTCCTCTTGGTTCAAGGAAGCAATGTGATAAAAGTATATCTTGAGCTCATCAAAAGTAATTTAAATCATCCAAAAGTGTCAAATATCTAATAATATTTGGAACTAGGATGAGAAAAATATCCTCCAGTAATTCTCCAGGAAAAAATAATCCTGTTTTATGGATATGCTGAAAGGTGTTAATCCAACTTTCAGACAGAAGATATGTATGATTTAGTGATTTAGTGTTTTCGCAGGAATGAATGTAGTACTTATGAATAAAATTGAGACTTAAAAAAATACATTGGAAAAATCTTGAAAAATATTATTTTCCTCAAAACTTACCTCACTTTGTTTCATAAATACTTTTCCAGTCACATTCACTTATTTGATTTCTTTCTGAATGAGTGAAGAGTACCACAGTTTTATAATATACTTATCTTGAGACTCTATATTGACATAATCATTTTAATGAAAACTGGGGCAGGAAATTACTTTGAGATTTTTTACTTAAGATTTTAATCCTATCATACTACTTTTTATGTACTTTTAAATAGACTCTCTTATTTCCTGGTTTCAAGCAGCAAATATTTTTAGGCAGACACTCTATGAAACATTTCTGCCTTTGTCCTAGGAATAAAATACCAGGTTCAAACTTTTACTTACAAAAAGCATTGGTAGGAAATTTATGTTATTAATTTATGTAGTAGAATATATTTTTCTTTTCAGAAACATGAAACTCCTTTTATTGATTTGTTTTTGTTTTGAAAAGTTAAAAAAGTATGCAGCAAGTTACAAAAGTAATATAAAAAATATCAATGTGCGCGCCACCCAAAATTGGCCAAGATGGACATGTTCTACTTTCTGTATAAACATGAATCTGATCTATCTATCCACTTATCCATATTTGTGTACTTTAATAATTTTTTTTTCTTTGACTATTTCACACAATTTTAATTTAACTCAGTCCTAACAGGTACTAAAGGTGGATATAATTTGCATTGCTACTATGAATATTTATATCCTGCATAGGATTTTCTAATTTGTCATTGCTTACTTATAAGAATTCTAATGATTTTAGTATGTTGATTTTGTATTCAACAAACTTACTAAACCTTCTATTTGATAGAATGTAGTCTAAGATTGTCTTGAATGTTCTATGTAAATAGCAACTATTTTGTGACTTCTTTTTAAATTTGTATGCCTCGTATTTACTTTTCTTGAGATATAATATTGGCCAGGACAACCCATGTGATGTTCAATAACTGAATGATAACAGAATACTTGTTTTATTTCTCACATTAGTAGGAAAGATTCTTACATTTGACTTTTAGGAATAATATTCCTACAGATTTTTGGTAGCACTTTAGCAGGTAAAGATGTTCCCGTTGACTCCTAAATTGCTTTTTAAATAAATAGGTGCTGTATTTTTCAAACGGTATTTTTCTGCACCTATTTTTTTCTCCGTCATATAATCTTTGAGGTACTAGATACATGTTTTATATTGAATTGGTAATTTTTTAAAAAATGCATTATATGGGGCACCTGGGTGGCTCAGTGGGTTAAAGCATCTGCCTTCAGCTCAGGTCATGATCTCGGGGTCCTTGGATCAAGCCCCACATCGGGCTCTCTGCTCAGCCGGGAGCCTGCTTCCGCCACCCCCCGCCCTGGGTCTGCCTCTCTGCCTACTTGTGATCTCTGTCTGTCAAATAAATAAGTTAATAAATAAATAAAAATGCATTATAGCAACCTCACATTCTCGAAATAAACATTTTTGGTATTTTTTACTACTTTTTACTATATTGGGTTGAATTTGATTTCCACTTTCTTTTTATTTCTTCATGTTTTTTGAAAGGTGAGATTTAACTATAATTTAATTTTTATACCTTACCTAATTACCATATATTCTATATTAGATTCATAAAATGAGTATCATTTTCCATTATTTTTTTATTTCAAAAATAATTTGGTAGAATAAGGATTACTAACAACTTTGTCATTGTTTCTTTGGATTTTTATTTGAGAGAGTGAGAGAGAGAGAGCATGAGGTGGGGGAGGGACAGAGGGAGAAGCAGACTCCCCGCTGAGCAGAGAGCCCAATGTGGGACTGGATCCCAGGACCCTGTGATCATGAACTGAGCTAAAGGCAAGCACTTAACTGACTTAGCCACCCAGACACCCATGGGTTATTAATAACTTTAACATCCTTTAAAACTTATGGGTGCAATGATCTGGATCTACTGCTTATTTTAGAGAAAGCCTCTTGTGGTTTTTTTTTTTTTTTTTCCCTCCGGTATCCCCAACCAATATAGTTTTTTAATGGCTGCTGGTCTATTCAATTTTTCTACTTATTAAATCAATTTTAGTAACTTATATTTTTAATAAAATTACCTATTTTGTCTATCTTTTCAAACACTGGCACAAAGTTACTTGTACTATTCTCTTGTGATTAAAAAAAACTCTATGTTCTATTACCATCTTGTCCCCTAAAATTGTTAATACTGTTTATTTTTACCATCATTCTATTTATTACTACTATATTTTTTCCCTAAATTTTGTTAGAGGAACCCATGCTTAAGCCTGTAACACATGTAATTTTCTAGCAATAATAATTATTTCATGAATGAACACATGTCCTAATATACGACAGTGATGAAGGAGGAGAAGTTTTCTGGAACTGTTGGAAAATATGGACTTTCCCTTAAGAGGTAGATACAAGAAGAGGTGGCCCTGTTTTTTCCAAGCATTTTTGGGCCCAGATTTGTGGCTCCAAACTGCTCTAATCCTAGTCATACCTCCCAATAAGAAAAGACACAAAAACAATATCAGAAAGATTTAATTTAGCTACTAGATTAAAATCAATAATCTTATCTCTGAACTCTCAGATAAATGATTTTAAAAATTCCTGTTTAAGTCATTCTTTGAAAGGTTTTTGCTTATTTAAACTCTAACTGTTGCACCTGTATTATTTCTTCCATATAGTTGCCTATATACCATAACGTGTACTCAGAAGTTGGTCAGTAAATGTGTTGCATGGGAATGAAGCAAGCCACCATCTTTCCTCCTCCTTAACTCCTTCATATTTGTAAGTTCTCCATCAATGTCCCTTAGGGCCACTGGCTATTCTCCTTGCCCAGTGACACCACTATAAGTGGCCATTGGCATCTCTAATTTGGCTGATGGCAGACTCCCAGAACTAGACTCCTTGACTAGCCACCCTCCTTCATGTTATAAACTGCACAGTTAGACAAATTGCCTAAACTGCAAACCTCTGTTGCAACTTTTCTGCTTATAATCCTTTAAAGACTGAATTATCAGGGAATTGGGTTGCAAATAAGAGCAACCAACTGTGACCAAGAATATGTTATAGACCAAGTCTTCTCTGATTGAGCGAGTTTGACCCCTGATAGGACCCTAGCTTTCCAGGGTTTGGGGGAAGGAATATTCCCATACCTTCCCTTTGGGAATTCTGCCAAAGGGAAGGATGTTCATATAAAACATTGTCAGGGGCATGTGGGTGTCCATTAAGTGTCCATCTCCTGATTTGGGTCAGGTCATGATCTCAGAGTAATGTACTTGGGCCCTTCATTAGATTCTACACTCTGTGGGGAGTCTGTTTGAGATTCTTTCCCTCTCCCTCTTGCTTGAACATGCTTGCTCTCTTTCTCTAAAATCAATCAATCAATCTTTAAGAGACTGTCAAAATGACAAGTGAAAATTGACAGTGGTTCTCAAATTCTCCAGTCCAAACTGAACAACATGGCTTATAAAAAAAAATACATTGAGCTGCCATGTTTTTTTTTTCTTT
This sequence comes from Mustela nigripes, assembly GCF_022355385.1. Lineage (NCBI taxonomy): Eukaryota > Metazoa > Chordata > Mammalia > Carnivora > Mustelidae > Mustela > Mustela nigripes. The sequence continues at coordinate 40,128,814 of NC_081562.1, read as the reverse complement.
GGAAATCTCCCTTGGCTAACTCTCATTCACCCTCCAGTTCTCAGCTTAATATCTACTTTCTCCACTGGAAGCTTTCCCATTGCCCTCATGTCCAGGTTGAAGTCCTATGTTCTCATAGAACAAATTGTACCTGAAATGTCTTACTATTTCATATATAATTCTAAATATCCTTCACTGGACTTCATACTGTCCTCTATTTCTGTCTTGAACATAAAATGATGTGTAACACAACTAGACATTCACTAAACATGTATTGAATAAATAAATAATGTTTGTGCAGGCATTCAAGGCAATGCCTAGAAAATACTATTCACTAATGCCATCTTTCTCCCTTTTCTTTTTCTCTTTCCTAAGGTACAGTTGAAATTGAGATCTGTTGCCAACCTGAACTTAAACTCTGATGTACTAAAGGTGAACCTGGGGCAGGAACTTCGATATGCTTTTAAACTGACTACTCTCTTTCTACAATAATTACTTCACCCCAGTAATGCCTCTTGGGATTGCATTTTTCCATCTAACCAGAAGCCGTGGATGTGAGCTCTGGGGTATATCTAGGATGCTTGATATTTTACATAGCATAGTAGCCTTTATTCTTTGGAATTAGAGCTGTTTCTTACATGCCAGTGGAGGTTCATGCCAACCACATAGAGTTCCTTGACTATACCATCTTGATCCCAACATGTATTGCATGATAAATTTATAAAAAGTTGATCTTTTTTCATCTTACTTGGTAATAGTTTAAGTTTTTTCACTTTTTACATAAAATAAATCAATTTGGATATTTATGAGTCAAAAGCTATTATTTTCAAAATAGAACTTCACTCTGTAACATTGAAATGCTTCATCTGTTTATTCAGCCAATCTTCCTTTAATTGGCATATATTGGGTACCTACTAGGTTTCAGGCACTGGAATAGGTGTAAATAGTCCTAAGGTAAATCACATTCAGCTTCTTCCTTGAGGGAGACAGACACCTAAACCATTCATTCTAAAACAAGCAAACAAAACAATGAATAAAATGGAAGCCCTGAGGAGAGGTACCCCTGGGTAAAGGCAATAGCAGCAACACTGTCCTTGATAGCCAAAGAGTGGTAAGGAATAAGAGTCTAATTGAAACACTAAGTCTTCTGATGACTCTTAAGTTTGCCAGTGCAATAGAGGACAGCTGTGGAGAATTAATTAAAACAAGTATCAGTTGTATTCTACACATGGGAATCAGACTACAGTTGTGAAAGCTTTTACTTAGAGGTACCTAGAAAACAATATACATTTAAAATCATATTAACTGTGTACATAATATCTAAAATAATTCACTTGCTATAGATACTACTATGAGCCAATAGGCAATAAGTTGAGGAGTTAGGTAAGAGTTTCCTGAGAATGACTCAAGATTCATGCTTTCTTTATTTTAAAAAAAAAAAATGATATAAAAATAGAAAAGGATGGCTTGTGTTAATACATATACAGTGTTAATAAGAGAATAGCTTGTAGATAGGAAGCATTTTTTTCTCTTTAAAAAAAATTTTTTTTAATTGAAGTATAATGGCATACCGAAATGTATGTTCCCTGGTCTGCTAGTCTGCACCTCCCGCCCTTGCTCATGCAGCTTTGTCATGGCCTCAGAAAACATGCACAGTGAAAGCCCACCCTAGACCTTGAGACACCTCTGTGGTGGATGACACCTTCAAGGAGGTGAAGATTTCTGACTACAGAGGTAAATACTCTGGTCCTCTTTTTCTATCCACTGCACATCACCTCTTGTCTGTCCCATGGAGATTATTTTCAGAGAACATGCTGAGGATTTTGGCAAGCTAGGCTGGTAGCGCTGGGCTCTCTGACTACTCTCAGTTCACCCACCTGGCTTGGATCAACAAGCCCGATCCTCTTGAGAAGGAAGGAGGCTTGGACCCCCTGAACATGCCCCTGCCTGCCAATGTAACCAGAAGCTTGTCCCAAGGTTCTGGTGTGCTGAAGGAAGACAAAGGCATTGCCTCCAGGGGCCTGTTTATCATTCATGGTAAGTGTGCACTTCACCAATCGTTGTCAATGATCTGCTTCTGGGTGTTCATGGACACAGCTCTGCAGCTGGTCCAAGACTTCTAACCCACAAATGAGCATGGGGAAATCTGTTCTACTGGATGCAAGCCAGGCAATGACACAATAAAGCTCACTATGTATGACAGCAAGGAATACTCCAAACACAACTAGGCTCACAGGTGGAAATCTTGGGCTCTCGACCCCCACCTGTGCTCTTACATGGATACCCCATGCTGGCTCAGGAAAGGCTATACCTGCCCCTTCAATCCCTAACACTGGGAGGCTAAGAGCAAGGCCTTCTCATTCTCCCAGCTGGGAGCTGGTGAGTGGTGGCTCCTTCCTTACAGCCACCTAGCTGGGCACAGGCCTAGAGGTGACCAATAAAGAATTAGGACAAGCATGATAGATAGACAGACAGATGGATAGTAGACAGATAATGAACATGTAGAGTGATATTAGTTTTAGGTGCACAGTGTAACCATTCAGCAATTCTATATATGTCTCAGTGCTCAAGAAAAGTGTACTCTTAATCCCTTTATCTATTTCACCCAGCCCCCTACTCACTTTCCCTTTGGCAAACACCAGTTTGTTCTAATTTTAAGAGACTATTTTCTTTTGCCTTTCTCTCTTTTTCTGATTGTTTATTTGTTTTGTTTTGTTTCTTAAATTCCACATGAGTGAAATCATATGGTATTTGCTTTTTCTGACTGACTGATTACACTTAACATTAGTAATAAATATGTTATACACACAGCACCCCACATCTTTATTCATTCATATATAGATAGACACTTGGTGGCTTCTATATCTTGGTTATTGTAAATAATGCTGCAATAAACATAGGGGCACACATTTGTTTTCAAATTCGTGTTTACATTTTCTTTGTCTAAATACCCAGTAGTGGAATTACTGGATCACATGGCTATTCTATTCTTAATTTTTAGCGGAAACTCCATACTATTTTCCTTAGTAGCTGTACCAATTTCCATTCCCACCAATAGTGCACAAGAGTTCCTTTTCTTCCGTGTCCTTGCAAACACTTGTAATTTCTTGTCTTTTTGGTTCTAGTCATTCTGACAAGCATAAGGTGATCTCTCATTGTGGTTTTGATTTTCATTTCCCTGGTGATGAATGACGTTGACCATATTTTCATATGTCTGTTGGCCATCTAGATGTCTTCTTTGGAAAAATGTCTGTTCAGATCCTCTGCCCATTTTTAATTGAATTGTTATTTTTGGTGTTGAGTTGTGTAAGTTCTTTAGTTTGAATATCAATCCCTTATCAAATAAATCATTTGCATATATCCTCTTTCATTCAGTAGGTTGTGTTTTTATTTTATTGACAGTCCCCTTTGCATAGAAATTAATTTTTATTTATTATTGATGTTTTTAGAAAGCAATTTTTAAGTTGTGCTAAAAGTATAGAATTTTCGGATATATAGAATTTAAACATTAAATATCCAACTATGTAGTGAATATTTTATACATTTCCATGAATTCTGTGGTAAACTGTATTATTTATCTGAAATTCTTCCTTTCTTCTCCCTAGCATGATTCATTGTGAGCCTAGTCTATTTGCCTATGCCATTGACTTTGGGCTTGACCATGTGACTTCATTTGGCAATGGAAAGAGGGTGCATTTAGAATATACCAGTTTTGAGTTGAAGCCCCAAGAAACATTAAAAGCTTTCACTCAGTTTTCTTGGAAATTCTTTGATCTGAAATGAAAAGCACTTGACCTGGGTATTTGGGGGACTAGAATGAGAAATAAGTTCTTGAATCTAATTTAAGTGTAAAAGAGAACTTTCCCAGACAACCTATAGACCTGTAAGCATGAAATAAATGCTTGTTGCTTTAAACTTTGGAAATTTGGAGATAGTTATACAACACATGTCAATAGAAACATGGCAAATACAGTTATCTCACTGCCTCTCAAAACTATATTTGCATGAGGATGATGAAAAGAAAGAAATTAAGCTGGTGCTTTCTCAGTGCTAGATACTCTTTTAGATACATAACATAATTATCTTATTAATAGTATAGCTTAGTGATTAAAATTTCAGTTCATTACCCAGATTCACCACTTACTATCTGTGTGTCCTTGGGAAAGCTAACAATATTTCAGTGCCTAGTTTCCCTATTGATAAGTAGAAAAATAATAACAGAATCTATCTCATTGCCTCTTTTATGTTTTATATGAGATTTAAGAGAAAGAAAAATAATTGCTTACCGCATAATAATTATTCACCAAATGTTAGCTAGTATTATCTTAATACTCTTTGTCATAGGCCAATGATGCAAGTTTCATTGAAGTTTTAAAGATTAAAAGTTGAAGATTGGTAATAATAACTATTCTTGCATGGTTTTAAACTCAGGTTTACTTTATTATAAAGTCCATACTTTTTGCATGAACTTGTGAGTTAGAAATCTTTTTATCCTACAGATTCTACATTTAATAGAATCTCTTAAGGCTTTCTTCTTTATGTCAGGTTGCTTTTGGATAAATGTATCTAATTATATCAATATGCTCTAAAATATGTGGAAAAAACTAATTTAAAAAAATGAGGAACAATTCCTATAAGGAAATGTAAGAGGAAGAATATTTAATCTGAAGAGAAAAAGAGAAGTGGAAATGTAGATTCTCTTTCTGATTATATAAAGCATTTTAAGTTTTGTGTTTTTTTTAAATATACAAAGGTAAAGAATGTCATAAAACCCAATAGATTCATAACCCAATTTTAATTACTGTTAATATTTTCAAAACACTTTTAAATTCAGAAGCTAATCACAAGATATGATAAGTTAATTCTATTTTTCTAGAGATATAAAAAAGTAACTGAATTGTCTATTGCTGTATAGCAAACGGCCCCAAACCTTAGTGGCTCAAAAGAACACCATTATTATCTTAAAACTTCTCTGTTTCCAGAAACTAACACAGCTTAGCTGGGTGCCTCTCCTGAAGATTTCTCTTGATGTTTTAATCATGCTATATGTTCTGTTCTCATCCAAAAGCTCAAGTGGGAGAAAATTTACTTCCAAACTCAGTAATGTAGTTGGTAAGATTCAGTTCCTCACAGGATTTAATTTTTGATGGCTTGTTGGCAGGAGAATTCCTTGACTGCTGTTGGCAGGATTTAGATCCTTAATATTTGTTGGTCAGAGAACTTCTTCTTTTCCTTTCCATGTGTTCTCTGCATAGGGCAGCTCACAATGTGGCAAATGGCTTCCCTTAGAACAAATGAGTGTGAAAGCAAGAGAGAACAAGCCGCCGAATGTAGGTCTTTTCTACAGCACAATCTCAGAAATAACATTCTAGTCAGTTTTGTGGCATTCTGTTCTAAGTCAGTTAAGCCTAGGCCACACTCAAGGGACACAAAGGTGTGAATACCAGGAAGTGGGATGTTGGCAGCCATCTTGGAGGCGGCCTTCTGCAGGTTTGGTATAACGTTAATGGGGAAGATGCCCAAAACACCAACTTTATAAATACAAGAAGTGGAAATGAATGAAAATTCTTCTCTGACTTATACAACAACTGTGTTTGGCAGGTGGCAACAGAACTTTAGGCCTGGTTGGGGAATCCACATTCGCAAAACTCTTTATGAGAATATTATTATTTATCTGAAATAAACTAGACCAGTGTTTTTCTAGTAGGGATCCTTGGAATCCATGGATATTGAGAAATATTTTCAGAATTCTCTGCTTTTAGAAACACGAGGCTACTATTATGGTTTATAAAGTCTGTCCTTCCTTTTAAGCAGTTGAATCTTTAAAAGAAAAAAAAAATGTTAAGTGAGTCAATGAATGAGTGAATAAGTGAAACAAAAAAACCTGATTTGTCTATTAGGAATGCTAAATGATGGGTATCACTTAGGATTAATTACCTTAAGTAGGAGGTTCTTGAATGAAAATAAATTCTAGTTACTATGTATTTTCTTGTAAATTTTCTATGGACTACAATACCTAATAATTGACATTTTACTTAAAATCTTTTGTAAAATAAGCATTAATATTATATTTGCATTCATATAAGTTCTCTTTAAAATTATATTGAAATTTTGGTTGCATTTGAATGACATAAAGATTTTCTAAGAATTGTGAATGGATAAATTTTGCATCCAGGCCTCTGTTATGTTTTCCCAGTGATTGATGACTCTGTGAAGTTAGATTTTTACTTTCCTGTGCAAAATCAATTTTTCAACTAGAGTAACCTGCAACTGTAATGAGTTTGGAAAAATCTTTCTGGTTTCACGCTGAGATTCCATTAGTTGCATTTAGAGAATGCTATATACACAGATGCACAATACCAGCGGAATGCTGTTTTTCTGTAGTTGCCCCAAACCATTCAGTGACATAAAGTTTGAATGAGAGTCCTAAAATGACGGCCTTTGGAGAACCTTAAAAGTCTGGAACAAGTGTTATAGTGTCAATTAATGTAGTTGTCTTCAAATCTATAAGCTTATTACTCCAGAGTAAATGTTTTACTTGGGGAACTTCCAGAAAAAACAGGCTTTTGGTACCCAGTGAATTCTCCACCTAAAAATGTCTCTAAAATGTTTATGTTGAGAGGAAGGTAATTCTTCATTGTTTTTTGGAAATTCAACAATGCCAAAGCAAAATACATATATCATATTTAATAAACTGGATGGAAATTAGTATTAAATTTTATTTGAAAGTTGCAACATTTTAACAGTAATAAATCATTATAATGCTATATACTCTGGTATGAATTTGTTCATTTAAAAAAATGTGAAGCTTAGTCAATCAAGGATTTTACTAGTAGCATTAATAGTAACATAATACCCATGAAAGAAAATTTACTAAGTAAAACTCAAATTTCTGTAGTTATGATAAATCATTTGAAATAATATTTTTTACCTCTTTTCAAGAATGACTCTCTTTAGTTCCCCCCTTCCATTTCACTAATATGTGTTAAGCAAAATAATTTATTTGATCAATTGATCCCCTTCCTTACATAACGACAATGAGTTCACTAATTTTTTCTGCAAAAGTTCTTGATATCACCAGTGTTCTCCATCTCATATATTCACAGGCCTAGAATGTTTAAAAAATTGTTCTGAAGATGGCAAAAGGGAAGCCAATTTAGTATATTGGTGGGGGTGGGGGGGTAAGTCTAGTATGAAGCATGCAACATAAAGGAAAACTTGAGAAGAAATAATGTTAAAATATCCAGAGGTGAGAGCAGAGAGAGACTAGTATATGACCTTGCATTATCCATCCAATTGTAGCAGGACTGCACACATGCCTTTGAGATTTCCCACTGGATACAATTCCATCATATTACCTATTAGGGTGGTGACAGGCTTTCTACTTACGTTGCCCTTGTGAGAAACCCCCTATAGTATTAAATTCAGTCCTGAACAATACAATACTAGAAAAATGGAAAGACTAAAGGGGGTTTTAAGAAAACAACACATTGTAGGAAATATCAAGGATCATAGGGCCGAGAGGGACCCAGAAAGGTCATCTAATCTCTCAGCCTCCTCTGGACATGATTGCATTTAAAGGATTGAATCTCCTTTAAGAAAGGAAATTGTACATTTCTACTGTTTTAATATTTCAGATGTGTATTTGGGACATTTAGACTAACTTTTTTTGTTAAACATTTTTAAAATTTGAAGTGTACAAATTTTAGGTTTAAAGCTCCCATAAATTTTTATAATGAAAACACTGATGGAATTACAAACCAAATCAAACCTGCAACATTCTCAGCATTCCAGAAACCTCCTTCAATCCACTTCAAGTCTCTATTTCCCTTTACACACTGGAAGTAACTACTGTTTTATTTCTATTCCCATTAATTGATTTTCTTATTTTTGAACTTCATATAAATATTATTATGTTTGTTGGTCTTTGTTTTTGGGCTATTCGGTTCAATGTTATATAAATCTGCCTTGAATAAAGGAACCTTTTTGTTGTTGTTGATGTTCTATGACATTCTGTTATATGAATATAGCACAATTTATGTATCCATCCTGGTGTTCATGAATATTTTCTTCCATTTTGTCTATTATGAATAAAGTTGTTTTGAGCATTCCTGTATATGTCATTTGGTGCAACTGTGTATGCATTTCTATTGGGGAAATAAGTAGGAGTGGGATTGCTAGATTACAGATTATGTGTATGATTAACTTTAGCAGTATCACCAAACTCTTTCTCAATTTATACTTTTATTATCAGTACATAAGAATTTCTGTTCTTTCATAGTCTTACCACTACTTGGCTATTTAAGTTATTACATCATGACCATTTTGATAGTAGGTATTAATATTTCATTGAGGTTTTAACTTGTGCTTTCTTGATAACTAATGAAGTTAATATCTTTTCATATCCTTATTGATATCCTTATTATTTGATATCTCTTTTTAAATACCTATTCGCGACTTCAGCTATTTCTAATTATGCATTTAAAAATCATATATGTGGGGTGCCTGGGTGGCTCAGTAGTTGGGCATCTGCCTTTGGCTTGGGTCATGATCTCGGGGTTCTGGGATTGATCTCTGCATCCAGCTCCCTGCTCAGCGGGGAGCCTGCTTCTCCCTCTCCTGCTCCCCCTGCTTGTGTTCCCTCTCTCACTGTGTCTCTCTCTGTCAAATAAATAAATAAAATCTTTAAAAACATAAAAAAGTAAAGATTGTATATGTATATGTATTTTTTTAGATCTGAGTCTGTTTTTGATTCAAGGCATCCAAATTTGCCTTGGAGGTTACTCTATGATAGGTGATCCAAAAAAAGAAAGAAAAAGAGAATGTGAGATTATATTAGGACAAATTTATAAGGAAGGCCTGAAATTGATGTATATCACTTCTATACACATTTTATTGGTCAAAATTTAATTTAGCTACAGGAGTTCCATTAGTTATGGGAAAATGTAACCTTACTGATTAACCTTAATATAGAGACTATAAGTTGTTTGAGCCCCTGCTGGACTCTGACATATAATAAAAAAATATTCTATAGAAAAATTTGTAGCAAGCAATGTATCTTAGAATCATGCTTAAAACAACCTAACTTGCTAACTATGTTTAGATTGTCTCTCTGTTGGAATCTAAAATCATGTGTGTGGCTACCATTCATTGCTGATTTTAATCATATGTAATATATATATTTTTGATGAATTAGTTTCATCTAGCATTTTGTTACATTGAACTCATTCCATATAAATTCCTGTTATATTGATTTCTCAGTCTTTTATAGAATCCCGGAGTTGAAAAAGACCACAGAGGTCATCTGGTCCAATCCTTATCCAATGCATAAATCCCCTCCAGCTGGTTAAACTCATTTTTAATTCCAAAGCTATTCTCCAAGCTTCTAGTCATTTCATCAGCAAACTTAATTAACAGGGACTCTATTCAATCTATTGACTCATGAGGCCAGCTTAACAAAATTAATAAATATATAATTTGGCTGACTGCACAGTGAGGTGAAAGATGTGGGAGTAATGTGCATTACTTCAATGCCTATAATTCCTTTCATAACATTATGAAGCAATATTAGATAATCTAAAATTCACTTTGCCGTAAAAAAAAAAAATCTGTCTAGTTACAACAGCATGCTACTGGGAGATCAAAAATAAAATATTGTCTTGTAAGTTAAAACATGCTAGATGGCAAATTAAGACTTCAGATGGGCCATAGGAAGCAAACAACATTTAATTCAGTAACTTTTCAACTTTTGAAAAATGTACCATTTTTGGAAAAATTACTATGACTATGAATGATCAGTGGCCATGCTGCTAATCTGAGGTGCACTATTTATATAAACTGTAATATGAAAAGTATCTCGTGGGGTTGTACCGTTCACAGACATTTGTTCTTCACTAGTTTATTCATATTCAAATCTCAACAGAGTAAAATAAATACTTGAATGCCTATTATGCAACATTATAAATTTAAATATGATAGCAAAGGTATCATTGAAAATATCTGAACTCCGGTTATAAGGTAGATTGACTAACTTTATTTCATATTAATGAGCAATTCTTATTATATTTTTAAGATTTCTTTATGAGAGAGAGAGAGAATGAGAAAGTGAGGTGGGGAGGGGCAGAAGGAGAGGGAGAGAATCTCTACTCCCTGTTGAGTGCAGATCCTGACATTTTGCTCAATATCAAGACCCTGAGATCATGACCTGAGATGAAATCAAGAGTCAGACACAATCGAATGAGCCACCCAGGTGCTCATAATATGAGCTCATAATATGTCTTATTATTAATATCATGAAAGTTTTCACAAGTCATACCATATCCAGTGAAGATTACTGACTGATCAATTGCATGTAAAACTTGTTTTCCTACAGGGGGACAATAAGACCCATGTTATGTTTGATAATATATGTTACAATTTACCCATAGTGCAAATCATGATTATGAAAAAGATAATTTCATCAACTTTTAAATTTTATATTGTTAATGTGAATTTTGATTACTTCAAAATGGCTTTTGCAGACTCAAAATATTATTCAGAGTTGAACTTTGGTTTTATTTATTTATTTATTTATTATTTTTTAAAGATTTACTTATTCATTTATTTGACAGAGCTCACAAGTAGGCAGACAGACAGTCAGGCAGAGAGAGGAGGAAGCAGGCTCCCTGCTGAGCATGGACCCTAGGATGGATCATGACCCGAGCCAAAGGCAGAGGCTTTAACCCACTGAGCCTCCCAGGCGTGCCTCAACTTTGGTTTTAAAATTTATATTTTATTTATAAAGAAGTTAGATATTCCTTTAGATTTTAGGCTTGGTTTATAAATATTGTTCTTTTGTTTGTGAGTCTAGGAATTGTAAACAATTACTTTAAAGAAAATTTTGATTAATATGTCATTGCTTTTATAAACTTAGAAAGTTAAATGCCTTTATATATTTCATATATACTTACATATTGTAACTATAAACTTTAAAATACTAAATTTCTTCTTTATGTACCTAAAGAATCACCTAAGAGATAAATCTTCTAATTTGTTCCAATTAATTTAGGAATGTGTCCATAAGGTAAATTTTTTAAGGTTACTTTCTTTGTTGATATTGCTTATCAACCAGAGATGTAATCCAGGGATATATTCTGAAGATGCTCAGAACCAGGGTGATTTTGTTTGTTTGTTTTGCATTCTTGTGATTACTTCAATGAAACCCTTTCTTATAGCCATTTACCACTGAGCACATTAGTCAGGTAGCACAAAATGGAGAATTTAAGACTTAACATTGCCTAATTTACAAGTCAGATTAGAATCTGCAATCCTCAATGAAGTGAGACTATGCCACTGGTTGGGTATAACTAATATATTTTCTCAGCCCTTCAATTTTGAGTTCTATTTATTTTTTCTTTCTTATCTGTTAGAACTATAATTTCTACAGATAATGAATATGTTAACTAAGATTAGATATTTTTCATTGATATATTTGCGCCTTACATTCACTACTTTTAAAGTCTTCCTACTGACATAAAATAAAATGTTATGGGGATTAAAAGGTATAAACTTTCAGTTATAAAACAAATAAAGCAGAAGGATATAATATACAGCACAGAGAATATAAATAAAAATATTATAACAACTTGTATGATGATAGCAAGATTTATTGTGGTGATCACTTCATAGTGTATATAAATATTGAAGGACTATATTATTATATTGTGTAATTGAAACTAATGTAATATTATATGTCAACTACAATTCAATAAAAAAAGTAAACTAAAAACCCATTATGTATTAATTTTGCATGCAATCATCTCATTTATTCATATTGTATGCACCAAGGTTGGGGTAGGGTAAGGTAGGGAGTAGAGGTGCAGAAATGAAGTTACTCTTGATCACCAAACACCTCCCACTCACTATTTTTAGATTTGCCTTTTATTTCATCTCTCTTATTTTCAAGGTGTATCTTGCAATGAACTTTCTTAAAGTAATGAGTTTTCCATTAAGTAACAGTAGTAACTAAAACATATCCAGAGAAGATACCTCTTTGTTTATTTAGTGAAAACATCATACTGAAGCACAGTTTGAATAAAGAAGACCAAGGAAATCTATTTAATGCAGCCAGTTCTCTGATGACCTGGCTTAAACCAGTGGTGTATTTCAGAGCACCTGAAGTCATGCTTCTCAAAGTAGAGTACCTTCCAGATGACATTCACAGAAGCATGACAGTGAGTTTCCCCTAGGATACTGTAGGTTTCTGTAGGATAACCAAAACACATTTCAGATCAATGGCAATTTTCTCTAAATATTTGAACAAAAAATGTTTTTTTAATGCAGAGAGTCTGTAAAAGTATTTTAATACAAGCTTATATGGAAAGTCAGTAGAATCCTACTTTACTGTGTCAGCCAATCTCACAGATACTTTTTAACAGTGAGTACTTTTGTGGTACCATGGAATTCCGTGGTACAGTTGCATCAATGTGAACAGGGCCTATTAGCTTAAACAAGAATATGCTAATATATAGCAGAGATGCACTGTGACAATTTCTTGTTGAAGTTAGAAATATAAGAGGATCACATTGAAAATCTCTTTTGAAGATTTTATTTATTACCTTATGAACTAGCTTAATTTTTGCTTTTAACTACTAAAAAAAAAATTTGACTCTCAAATATCTATTCATCTAGCTGCAACTACTGTAGATCAGATCTTTTGGTTACATGTTGTATTCCTTGTTCTATTTTCTCAGTAGAAGTGTCAAATAGTTCCAGGTTTGTTATTCACTTGCATCCATAATTTTCCATTTATAACACTTTATTTAAAAAAATAATAACCTAAAACAACAATTCAGAAATTAAAAAAATTAAAGAATGATTGAAGTATAAGAATGAACCAGCTAAATATATCACAATCCAGTAAATTTAAAGGAACATTAAATTATTAAGACAACAGCAAAGTAGATATTATCATCATTCCAATCATAATAGGTGATTTGATGATAAGTGGCAATAAACAATCAAGAAAGATGAGGATGTATTTACATGCTTATTTAAAATATAAACACCAAAGATTAAAGTAAGTCAGCCTCCTCAGCAAAAATTACATAACTGTATGTCTTTTCTATGGAAAATTTAAATTAAAAATATCCAAAGATTTTATAGATAAAAGGAGAAAAGTTCTGTTTGTAAAACATAATAAAATAATAATTTAAAATAATTTCTTAAAGTTTATTTCAAGGTCAGCTTTAGCATTTCCTAAGAAGGTCAAGTTCTAGACTGCTATGTGAGCTTACCTTCTTAGGTACTTATTATTGTAGTCACTAATAACATATTGTAAAAGCAGTAAAAAATGTTTGGGTCAAAGAAAGGCAGCAAAACTGAAAAAAAAAAGTCCTTATTAAACAATGCTATTTAATTACAATCTGAATGTAGTGAAAGATGTGTATAGAAATGGTTAAGAGACAATGATGGTATTTGATTCTTTATTTCACAGGTGAATTATATCATTAATATGAATTGTCCTATTTTGCCTTCAGTATATGTGTATCTTTATGATGATGGCTGTGAAAACATGACCATTTAAAGAATAATAGATGATAAATTACTTGGTGGAAAAATAGTATATATAACATGATTCACTGATTTTTTAAAAAAGGTTATTTATTGATGTGCCTGGGTGGCTCAGCTGGTTATGTGTCTGCCTTTGGCTCAGGTCATGACCCCAGGGTCCTGGGATCTAGCCCCACATTAGGCTCCTCACTCAGAGGAAAGCTTGCTTCTCTCTCTCCCTCTGCTGTCACTCCCCCCTGCTTGGGCTCTCCCTTTCTCTCTCTGTCAAATAAATAAATAAAATCTTTCAAAATAAAAAATAAATAAAAACTTATATACTGAGAAAAAATATAACCAAATTTATATGAGAGAAGATTGAGAATGGTCACCTACATATAGGTCATCATATAACCTCTATTTTCTTCACAGTGGTCTTGCTATCCTTGTCATTTTAAAATCAGTTTGTAAAATTCCATGAACAAATCTGGATTTTTAGTTGACATTTCATTAATATTACATATAAATTTGGAGAAAATTGATTCTTTACATTACTGAGTCTACTAATCTATGAAAATCCCTCCAAATATTTATGGATTGTTTAATGTCTCTCGGTAAGATTTTGTAGTTTAGTGTATAGACTTGTGTTCTGTATTTTTCTTTCTTTTTTACTGTCTATGCTTTAGTCTAGACATGTTCTACTAACTTTTCCATCTTCCAACTGGTCCTCCCTTTAGCTGTGTCTAATCTGCTGTCAAACCCATCTATTGAGTTATTTGTTTTTGATATTTATTATCTTCTCTAGTTCTAGATTTTCCACAGTTTCCCAGTAATTCTTCATAAATCCTGGTTTTATGCTGATGTTAACCATATACCCCCTGATTTTTCTTAATGTATTAACCATAGATATTTCAAAATCCATGCCTGATAGCTCAAATATCAGAATCTCCTACAGGTCTTTTTCTTTTTTACCCTTTATTATGGCAATGGGATATGTCAGGAGATGTCAGGATATGTCAGGAATGGTGTGGTTTATTGCTGTGTCAAGTAATTTTTGACTGCATGTTGAATATTATATATGAAAAATTACAGACATACTTTGAGTCTTTCAAATATGTTATTTTTCTTTGTTGAGGATTTTCTCCTGCCTCTAACAGGAGTTAGACTTAGGAGAAGGTTGTTTAAGCCAACCATAGATGAAATTAGGTTTCTGACACTATGAAGACTTTCTGATTCTCCATTAAATCTTTAGTATAGACTTTCAAACATCTTAATTGAAAATTTGGGAATTTTACCAGAATCCCTCTCATTGACAGGCTCTTACTACATTTGTTTTTTTCTTCTTTCTAGTCCTGTTTTGAAACTGCTAAAAGCTACTCAGTTGCTCATGCATTACTAATGAACTGTCAAATGCTTCCCGAACAAAAGATGTACTAAATGTAAGATTGTGCCTCTGTACTTCTCTTCAGAATCTTGGCTATCAGTTTAGGTATCTTAGTAGTTTCCCCATGTCTTGAAACAGATGTTTTAACATTTGTTTTCCATCTTCCCATATTGTTATTGGTGAGAGGATTTGTCTGAAACAAACTAGTTCTTTATAGCCAGAGTTAAAAGTAGTACTCCTACCTCTTTATTTGGAAAAAAAAAAAAAATCTTCAAGGGGTATTTATATGAAACATTCAGTACAATGAATCAATGAATTCTAGACACTTGTAGCAATTCATGTAAAAAGAAGATACATATCAAAATTTCCAGTACCAGTTACCTATGTTATACAATGTTTTAGAGAATACTCTGGACATTTCTCCTTTGTGATCACTGCAAGTTGCTTACCAAGTGGTAAAAACCTCTTGCCATTTTCTTCCATATACTAAATTTTATTGTGTTCAAGACAATATTGATTTTAACAAGTAACATTATACACACATACACACACACACACACATCACAATTTATTTATTTTTTTTAAAGATTTTATTTATTTATTTGACAGAGAGAGAGATCACAAAAAGGCAGAGAGGCAGGCAGAGAGAGTGGGGGGAAGCAGGCTCCCCGCTGAACAGAGAGCCCGATGCGGAACTCGATCCCGGGACCCCGGGATCATGACCTGAGCTGAAGGCAGCGGCTTAACCCACTGAGCCACCCAGGCACCCACACATCACAATTTAAAGAAAAAATTTTAACGATTATAATCACAAAGGTCAAAGACTTTAAAATGCTTCTCAATGTCAAAAATACCAGTATGGTAACAATATAAACTATATGTAGTTTCATATAGTAAGAAAAATAGTTTTAAAATTAAACATGGGATCTCAAAATATTCAAAAAGAAAGAAAAAATTTCCTACTATAAAAATCTGATACATACTGTGGATTTTTCTCAATTCAGGTCTTTTTTCTGGTGTTGATATCTTAAAAGCATCATTAATTAGGGGTACCTGGGTGGCTCAGTCAGTTGAACAGTTGAGTGACCTGTTGATTTTGGCTCAAGTCATGATCTCGGGTCCTAAGATCAAGCCCTGCATTGAGCCCAGACTGAGGTTCTCTTTTTCCCTTCCCCACCAACTCTCAGCCTACCCACCACGACCCCATTGCCACTCACATGTATTCTCTCTCTCTCAAAAAAAGGGCATCATTAATTAATGAAAGAGACCAGAAATAGATTAGAAAATAAAAAACATTTTATAAAAATTAATGTAAAATCTTTATGTTTTAAAATCAACACACAAAAATACATTATATAATAGGGTACATAAGATTTCAAACATGATACAGTTCTTTTGTAAAGAGTTTTAATATTACTGACTATGAATAATGGGTCAATTTACATCATTTTAGAAATTATTTACAATAGTGATCTTTTAATATGTATTGAGTGGTAGCTAGCTAAAAATTATTATATTCCTTGATGAGTGAAAATTGTCCTGAATGAGTGAGAGGAATGGCTTTATAAGCATGAATATATCATTTTAGCTCTGATTATCATTAATTCAACAAGTATTTAGCACCAAGTAGTACAATGAAACTAACATTAAGTTCTCACTATTCTACAGACTGCTGAAGGTACACTGATGCAGGACTGTTGCTTCCAGGTATGTAGCATATAATAGTGGGAGAATCAAGGGAGTAACTGTATCATTTTAAAAAAATCCATATGATAAACTATATAATGCAAGAAGAGTAAGATAATAAAGGTCTATTGCGTGGAAGATACTTTGTATTTGCCTGGAAGGTGAAATACACTTGACTTCTAGTGCTCTTATTCTCTTAAAGGCATAGAGATAACAGAAAACATGGCCTATTTAGTCTGATACTTCAGTGTAGCTAAAGATGGAGAGCTAGAAAGTAGTACTAGAGGGATAATTACAAGTCTGGTTAAGTTTCTTTCTTCTCTTTTCTTTTCGTTTCTTTTTTAAAAATATTTTATTTATTTGCCAGAGAGAAAGAGAGAGCACAAGCAGGGAGACCAGCAGGCAGAGGAAAAGCAGGCTCCCTGATAAGCAAGAAGCCCGATGCGGGACTTGATCCTAGGACCCTGAGATCATGACCAGCTAAAGGCAGACTCTGAACCAACTGAACCACCAGGCAACCCAAGCCAGGTTAAGTTTCATAACCATGTCAATGAATTATGACTCTACCCTGTAGCCTTAGAAGGGCTATTAAAGAAATATAATAAGAGATGATCATGAATATAATCAGGTATTGCAGGTGTTTTCAAGATCTATTAATAGAATTTGGACCATTTACTAAGGATCTTTGTTTGAAGAACAGATGAAGTATTCTTTAATGAAGTAGGTTTCCCTGTCTTTCTTATGATCACATTTAACAGATGAGGACGCAATCTTCAAGAAATTAAATAATTTTTTCATATTCACATATTTATGAAAAGCTGGTGCTGGAATTTGATGGATTATAACTCCAGAACCTGTGCATTGCTACTTGATTGCATACCCTAACCAGCATCACTGACATCATCTGAAATTTTGTTGGAAATACAAAACTTTAGACCTCACCCAGACCTGCATTTTTACATCTGCAAATAAATTACATGCACACAAAAGTTTGAGAAAAACTGTATAGTCCTTCTTTATCTAAAACTTTTTTGGAGGGAGGTCATTCTGGGTTAATAGAATACCTTCTGTTCTTATGGCCTTTGTTATGATTTTTTAGTCAAAGTCAGAGATGATACCCAAACAATATCAGTAAATCTAGATGAAAATTGGAAAATTCAATTTGGATATTTTACTTGTACACTAAAATGGTTTTTATACTTCTGCTTTATCCTTTTAAGTAGGAGACCAGAATTGGAGGTTAAATAGCTCAAAAGACACATCATGAAAAAATATAACATTACTGTGTTTCCAAAGGATAGGTATCACTGGATATAGAGAAATCTTTTAGGTGGTACATAGACACGGTTTTACATAACAATGACTAAGAACATAACTCCATTTCCAATTCTCTGTCAGTCCTCTGATCAACTAAGAGCAAACATTTTTGGGACTATTTCTCTTAACACTTTTCTACCACTTTCTCTTTCAAAAAGCGGGAAATAGCTTCAACAGTAAGTTTTTACCATTTTGTTTTTATTGCACTGTTATTGGTAATCATTTTATAAGTACAGTTTTAAAGTATGTATATTTGAAACTCCCTTTAAAATAAATTTTAAGTAAAAATTTGTCACCTTTAAAGTAAGGTCATAATAGTACAGTTAATACAAGGATAGGACAAAAACTATTATGGATGTGTGTTAATACTGCACGTTAAGATCACCAATGCACAGGATAATCAGTGTTAAAAAGAAACAAAAAAAAAAAACAAACTAAATACACGAGTCAATGACAAAATTTAGTCTCAGAGGGTTTTAAGCAAGTTTAAGAATTCTTTGCAATGTCTATATTTCCTTCTGTTTATGGTGGGGTGCAAGCTGAATGACCTTTTAAGAAGGCAAAGGGTCTGGGTCATCAGATGACTCACCACTCTTCTTTCTAACCAAGATGACACCTGGCTTGAAGAGGGACACAATGCAGTTGGTTGAGATCAGGACACATATTTCCTTTTGACAGGAGCACAGATTTTTCCCTATCTGGGAGGATCCCTAAAGACAGCAGCTAGTGACTGCTCAGTCTCACCTCTACCACATCCTTGACCTTGTCTCTTTTGGAGGAGGACTAAGAAATTCAGGGAGAAGTCAAAGTTAAGGATACATTACATAAAAAATCCTTGTGATAGAAAAAGTACTTTACAAATATTGATAAGATATATTATTATTAAGAGGAAAAAATCATCTTTCCCTATTTAGACATTAAATAGAATGAGGGAAAAAATTTGGACTCTAACTTACAATTTTTTTTTTAATCCATGCTTACTTAAATAACAACTAACTCCTATCTTAGAACTGTGGAGATCTATAAATCACTACATTTTTTAATGCTGAGGAAAAGAAAAGATTACCTCTAAGTGCTTCAAATCCCAGCAGTGTTTTTAATGAACCAAGCTTGATTTTAATCAATACTTAAGCTATGAGGGTTTTATTTTTTATTTTTTTATGGTGTTGCTTTTAGATTTGTGTGCTTGCAAAGAGATAATAGCAAATGTCACGCTTGGAAGAAGGAAGTGACTTTGTTGCTGAAAATCAATAAGAAACATTGTTCGTCTAAGTAGAACAGATAAAAGTGAAAACAAATGCCATTTCCCCGATCTTATAAGAAATCGCCATGATGATGCATCATCTGTAGGTGGGGACTGGAAGCCATAGCCTCTGAGTCTGGAGCTTGAGAATGTTTGCAGAAATCTTTTCAGGTTAATATGAATTGAGTAGAGTGCATTCCAGAACATTAAACCTGTCTTTAATTGTTAATCTCTTTTATTTGTAGACCATTTTATTGTGTATGGAGTGCTTTTGCTCCATTTTACATTGTTTAAATCTCACAACAATCCTGATAAGCTGGTAAAGTGGGGTTTATTATATTCATCCCACTAATGGAATATTGGAGACTCAAAGATATTAAGTAATCAGCCAAAGGTCATAAGAACTGGTGAGTAGCAGAGCACAGTGGGTATGTAACTCATGTGGAATGTGAGGAGAGAGAATTTATCCTTAAATTTCCTTGGCAAAATGTTCTCAACAATATGTCAAAGAAGAGGGGCTAAGAACAGTTGGAGTCAGTTTCAAATATAAAACTAATTACATGCAAATTAAATATTTAAAAGTCAATCAAACCATTATTAATTTATTCAACTAATATTTATTGGGTGCTAACTACATGCTAGTTCTGACATTGAAAATAGAGCAAAGCCCAAGATAATAGCAACCCTGAGCTTGAGAAATTTAGTCTAACTACTATAACTAAGGATTTTCCTTGAAAATTTATACCCAGTTTCACTATTGGCATAATCCATTCAAACTTAAAATGAATAAATTTACTATAGTAGCTCTACCTTTAAGAATTTCTAATAAAGAATATCAGATATACACATAAAAATGTATATATTAGGTGTGCTCAGAGCTTTATAGTAACAAAAAGTGGAAATATGTGCATCATGTAGGATTAGTTAAATATGATACAATCACACAGGAAACATTTCACTATTATAAGTTGGTCTGTTGATTGATAGTTAATGGATATTAAAAGTTGCCCATAGAAATTGGAGGTGGAGACAAACCATGAGAGAATATGGATTCTGAGAAATAAACTGAGGGTTTTGGAGGGGAACAGGGTGGGGGCTTGGGTGAGCCTGGTGGTGGGTATTATGGAGGGCACGTATTGCATGGAGCACGGGGTGTGGTTCATAAACAATGAATTTTGGAACATTGAAAAAAATTAAGTTAAAAAATAAAAAAAAGAGATTAAAAATAGAGCTACCTTATGATCTTGCAATTGCACTACTAGGTATTTACCCCAAAGATACAGATGTAGTGAAAGGAAGGGCCATCTGTACCCAAATGTTCATAGCAGCAATGACCACAGTCACCAAACTGTGGAAAGAGCCAAGATGCCCTTCAATGGACAAATGGATAAAGAAGATATAGTCCATATATACAATGGAATATTATGCCTCCATCAGAAAGGATGAATTGTATCTACATGGAAGGGACTGGAGGAGATTATGCTGAGTGAAATAAGTCAAGCAGAGAGAGTCAAGTATCGTATGGTTTCACTTACTTGTGGAGCATAAGGAATAACACAGAGGACATTAGTAGAAGGAAAGGAAGAGTGAGTTGGGGGAAATCAGAAGGGGAGACAAACCATGAGAGACTGTGGACTCTGAGAAACAAACTGAGGGTTTTGGAGGGGAGGGGGGTTGGGGGTTAGGTGAGGCTGGTGGTGGGTATTAAGGAGGGCATGTATTGCACGGAGCACTGGGTGTGGTACATAAACAATGAATATTGGAACAGTGAAAAATAAAATTTAAAAAATTAAAAATAAAATTGCCCATAAACAATGATTATTTTTTAATAAATAAGTTAGAGAATATAACTTTTGTTTTATCAAATTTATGTAATGTTCTTAGAGTAAAAGCATGATGGATTTTCTGAAAAGATAACCAAATGTTTGCTATTATCTCTGAATGGTTATATTTCTCATTTTTTCTTTTGTTTTTAAGCTTTTGGTAATATTTCATTTTTTTAATAATAAGTATGTTGCATTTTAAGATTGAAAAATAATACCATTTTATTTAAATATAATTCATTAAAGATCAATCATTTAAAGAACATGCAGTCTTGCAATGAAATATGTTTTTAGGGAAATTTTAGAACATATTTTTATGATATAAATAATGTAGGACTTTTTGTTTGTATTGCCTTGTGCAATTTTTTAGATTATTTTGTTACTTCAATTGCTCCATTTGGAGCCTGTTAGATTATACCATATGTTTTATAAGTTAGAAGCTTACATTGGTATCACTTTTTAAAATTTGAATTTGGTTATTCTATGGATTATGATGTGGGGGACAAAGACAAAATCCTATGTAGATAAAATTAAATTTCCTTATGTCTTGCAGACACCATTGACAAATACCTGAGGCAGGCAAGAGTATGACATTCCTCCAGGAACTCCCAATCTCAATGTCAATGCCTTGCTAGAGGGAAAAACAACCTTAGTTTGCGAGGGAAACAGAGGCAAAAATGAACTATTGGGACTTCATTAAGATAAAAAGCTTTCACACAACAAAGGAAAATTAACAAAACCAAAAGACAACCAACAGAATGAGAGAAGATATTTGCAAAATTTTATCAGAAGAAGGCTAGCATCCAAAATCTACAAAGAATTTATCAAACTCAGCACCCAAAGAATAATCCAATCAAGAAATGGGCAGAAGACATCAACAGACATTTTGGCAAGGAAGACATGCAAACAAACGGCTAACACACACATGGAAAAATGCTCAACATCACTCAGCATCAGGGAAATACAAATCAAAACCACAATTAGGTATCACCTCACACCAGTCAAAATGGCTAAAGTAATAAGTCAGGAAACGACAGATGTTGACAAGGATGCAGAGAAAGGGGAACCATCTTATACTGTTGGTGGGAATGGAAGCTGGTGCAGCCACTCTGGAAGACAGTATGGAGCTTCCTCAAAAAACTGAAAATAGAGCTACCCGGTGACCTAACAATCGCACTACTAAGTATTTACTCCAAAGATACAAATGTAGTGATCTGAGGGGGCAGGTGTGCCCCAATGTTTATAGCAGCAATGTCCACAATAGCCAAACTATGGAAAGAGACCAGATGTCCATCAACAAATGAATGGATAAAGAAGATGTAAAAATATATATATATATATACACACACACATATATACACACACACACTAGTATCTATATATACACACACAGTGGAATGTGATATATATATGTCTGTGTTTGTGTGTGTGTAATGAAATTCTACTCATCCATCAAAAAAAGTGAAATTTTGCATTTGCAACGACAGGGAAGAAACTAAAGGGTGTTGTGGTAAGCAAAAATAAGTCAATCAGAGAAAGACAATTATCATATGATCTCACTCGTATGTGGAATATAAGAAACAAAATAGAGGATCATAGGGGAAGAGAGGAAAAAATAATACAAGATGAAATTAGGGAAATAAACCACAAGAGACTCTTAATCATAGGAGACAAGCTGAGGTTTGCTGGAGGGGAAGGGGGTGAGAGGAGGGGTAACTGGGTGATGGATATTAAGGAGGGCATGTGACGTAATGAGCACTAGGTATTATATAAGACTATGAATCACTGACCCTCTACCTCTGAAAATAATAATAAAGTTTACGTTAATTAATTGAATTTAAAGGAAACAACAACAATCACCTTAACTTGAGTTTTCTTAAGCACAGGAAAGTCCTTTTGGAAACTTCCCTAGTTTTTAACCTCTCCCTAGTTTACAACTCCATTGTGTATAATCAAGTTGCTCCTCACAATCCCAGGGCAGCTCTCCCTGCCCATGGGTCCTGTTCTGGTGGTTTAATAAAACCACATTTCTGCACCAAAAACATCTTGAGAATTCTTTCTTAGTCATGGGCTCTGCACCCCAACATTTCCATTTCAGATTCCATTATATTCTCTTCTTATGTTTGGTTTCTGACTATCAAAACTCTCTAAAAGGAATAAAAAGGACAGCTCTTTTTTCAACTACCATCAGAACCATGCTAAAATCCCTGTGAAGACATTTGACTCAGCATTTAGTTTATATTTCCTTGCAGGTAGGAATTTTCCACAAACAAGCAATTATTCTTCCTAAATTCCATCTAAGAGGATACAATTTCTTTCACCTTTCTGAGGCCGGATCTTAATAATGCAACAAAAATGCCAGTTTTGTTTTGTCTGAGATGAATGCAGAAAAGAAGGTAATCTGTTTATTTAATGCCTTGACTCAGACAATGCAGATTTACCGAAGCTTTTATTCATTCTCCCTTTGGAAATCTCTGAGTTTGGTAAAGTTGTTGTAAACTTCTACTCAGTAGAAACTTCTGTGAATTCTCATGTTCAGTGTTTAGGTTGCCAAAGGTGAAGGCTGTGCCATTCCTGATATAAATGAACAGATTCTCTTGCTGACATGGTACAATATATCACCAAAGATTGTCTACTCTATCAATGCCAGGGACTGGAAAAGGGGGATGTAGATAAAACTGGAGAAGTCCTAACTTTGAGCTCCAACCTCAGGACTCTGGTCTGTAAAGCTCTTTAATCTCGTGTTGAGAAGAGTCAGGAAAACATGGAGGGGAAAATAAATGTGTGGTCTTAATTGCCAGCTCTTAATATAGGGAGTGGTTGCTCATTTAATGGTCCAAAGGATCTCCGTTTTGAGGCCAGCTTTTCCACTCATAATACGTGCTTTAAATGGGACTGAGCAATCATTATGTGTCTTGGTCAGATCCATTTAACTTCATATATTCATGTAATTACCTTTTTAGAATGATATTGCCAATCTCTATACAGGGATGATGACATTGACTTGTTAATGGTGGCGGCTGGAGCTTGCTGAGGAAGACTTTGAGGGCCAGCAGGAGCTCATTGGCAGAGTGCTAAAACCTATCAGTGATATCTGCCATCTGCAGAAACACCCCACATTTGCCCTCTGTTGAAGTTGCCAACTGGCAGTCTATGTTCTGGAAAGTTACATAAGCCAGGCTTCATTGGCTGGTTTAGAGGAGAAGTCCTTAAGAATTAAAGTATTAGTGAAAATTCTTATTTTAGGGGGGGAAAAAAAGAGGCAGTTTGCTGTGGAGATGGAGAGAAGAGGACTCCAACCTAAGCCTGTCTGATCTGTGTTACCTGAACAAGTTATTAGAATTGTCTGTGTTGTTTCTTCATTGGTAAACGGGGATGTTAATTATCTTTCCTCAGAAGGTCATTATGAGGATATTTTCAACCTTTCACTCTGAGCCAAGCACTTTGTGCCACACATTATATTTGTCTTCAGTGAATAGACTCAGTTCTAGTGGATACAATAGTTCTAATGGATTTAAAATTTGGTGGTTGAACTCAGGTTTAGTGGAGTAGCAAGGGTGGTAGATGATGAGGGGAAGAAAGGCTAAAAGGAAAAGTGGATCTATTTCCCTGTAACTTGCAGCCTGTAGAGGAATACTTGAGGCAGCCTTTGATGAATACTTCCTCCAGGAACTCCCCAATCTTAAGGTTAACACCTTGGTAGAGGGAAAAACAGCCTTAGCTTGGCAATAGCCAGGCCTCCAGCACCCTCTGATTCTCCTGTAGCATATGAAAACCCCTCTGGAGACTTCCCTTGTCTTTACCTCCCCCAACTCCATAGCATATAATCAGTCGCTCCTCACATCCTGGGGGAGCCCTTTCTGCCCATGTGTCCTGTGCTGTGCTTTAAATAAAACCACATTTTGCACCAAAGTCATCTAGAGAATTCTTTCTTGGTCCTTGGCTCTGAACTCCAACATTTCCCCATCAGTAAATGGTCTTTCAGCATGATAAAGCTAGGTTTGTTAGCCTTTGACAATTTTGGTCAAAATTACATTAGTATCAGGGCACCTGGGTGGCTCAGTGGGTTAAGCCTCTGCCTTCGGCTCAGGTCATGAACTTTGGGTCCTGGGATCGATTCCCGCATCGGGCTCTCTGCCCAGTGGGGAGCCTGCTCCCCCCACCCCAGCCTGTCCTTCTGCCTACTTGTGATCTCTGTCTCTTTTGAATAAATAAATAAAATCTTTTTAAAAAATTACATTAATATCATCTCACTAGCGATGAGCACAACTAGTGCATAGATTTTGAATATAAGGGCTCCTTGGAGAAATTGCTAGTTCTTACCCTGAGTCAATAAATACATAAGATGAGGTGAAGCATCTTGTGATTCCAGAAAGTAAGGCAGTATTCCCATACACACGATGTGATGTGGGTATGTCAAAGCAACGCAGGAGCCAGCTGTGCTATGATTTTGGTGACTTGTTTTGTTCTGTGTCTTCTTCTAAGGTTCTGGGATCTATAATTACTTTTTCATTATTATTCACTCTGGCTTCTAATTTTTCATAGCTTTGGCTTTCTAAAGGCTTTTTCAAATATCATCAAAATCTCTGCCTGCCTCATCCTTAAAAGATAATCTGGTTGATTTGGAACTTCTCCATCTGGTTTAAGAAATGCTTTTGGGGCAGGGCTTTTTGCTGCATAGACCAGCGGCCACCCTTTAGTTTGGTAGCCAATGGCAGAGCCAACATGACTGTAGAAAACTGTCCTTTGGGTCGCCTGGGTGGCTCAATCGGTTAAGTGTCTGCCTATGGTTGGGGTCAGGATCAGGATTGAGCCTCAAGGTGGGGCTCCCTGCTCAGGGGGAATCTACTTTTCACTCTCCCTCTGCCCCTTCTCCCTGATCGTGCTGTCTTACTTGCTAGTTCTCACTCCCAAGTAAATAAACAGAATCAGAAAGAAAGAAAGAAAGAGAAAGAAAGAGAAAGCATGATTCATGGCAGGGGTGAGGCATGCTGTTAGAGGTAGGTGGCTTTCTTCTTCCACCTGGATTTTTTTTTTTTAATTTTACTTATTTATTTGACAGAGAGAGAGAGTGAGCGAGAGAGGGAACAAGCAGGGGAAGAGGGAGAACCAGGCTTCCCGTCAAGTGGGGAGCCCAATGCGGGACTCCATCCCAAGACTCGGGGATTATGTATGACCTGAGCCAAACAGACGCTTAATGACTGAGCCATTCAGAATTTTCTCATCGTGGGCAGTTCATCACTGGACTCCCTTAACTCCGAAGTAGTCCCCCAGCAAGTCCTTAAGGCTTCCAAATATAGCACTGTGGTTTGTCCTTATGATTTAATTTCAATAATTAATAAACTGCCTTTTTTGTAATTGCAGTTTTTTTTTTAAATTAAAGCCTTTCAGTTTAATTGCCTCTGTTTGCATGTGTAACTAGTACTTTTTGGTGTGCACTTAGGTAATTTTTATGATTTAATTAAAAACATAAAAATAATAAAATCATTTGACTCCGTTATTGCATATTATAACTATTGGGATTGTATTAAACTGTTGTACAAATATGGCCCCTAAAGAATTCTGTATAATAGAGATTGGGTTTCCTCTGAATTTATTTCATAGAACATTAAAATCAATTCTCTTTCAGAGCAACTCACAAAAGAAGGGCCAGAATTGTAATTTTCTACCAATTCTATCTAAATTAGAGTCTGTTAAATAAAGCATAAAATTTACAGACAAATGGATTGCTATAAGATTCTATATATACTCAAGGTATTTTTTGACTAGTTTTTCTTATTTTTTTATAGTGAAAATTTGAATGCTAAAAATGTATTTGCAATTTTTTTAGTTAATAGGTATAATGGCTAAATTTTAGATCCTGTAGTGATAAAGTGTTACCCTTCACCTTGATCTGACCATGGAGACCTGAATATCTTTTATTTCTTCTTTAGGATACATTCTATTTCATCATAGTTCAAAGATAATAAAGATCCCAGGTATAGTAAAAGCTATTTCTTTAAGTGTGGAGTTGGCAACAGTTCTAATTACAATTAGAAGTAGATCTAGAGAGAAATATACCATATACCATATATATATGCTCTAGCAAGTTGTATCACATGTGCATTTACTCATGTGATTGTTTATTGAAAACAGGTAATAATTGCTTTTACTATTATTGTTGAAGTTGAGTACTTGGAACCATATTTATGATCTTTATTACACAGCATTTTCAAAGTCTTAATGGGTATCTTTTGCATTTTTAAATAAATAGAATATTTAAATTCATAAAATGCTGCTGAAATACTATTCTTTCTAAAACTGAATTCTGTCTCAAGTTGTTTTTGTTAGTCCCTCGTTATTGCTGACAGCTAATATTTACTTTGTATCCTCAAATACTTGGCCAAGAGATAGAAACTGTATTAGGCTCACCTGTCTAGGTCTAAAACAGGAAATTGTGGCCAAGTTTTATCAGTTCCTACTTGGCCATCTGATTTGGGTCCTCCTTTTGTTTCCAATGTCACCAACCTAATTCAGATCCTTATACCCTTCTCCCCTGGTTTCAATAGCCTGAACTATTCAGGCTATCTTACTTGGAGCTTCTAAATTAATGTATTCAAGGCACATTGTCCGATCATGTCACTTTCCTACACATGAAAAGTACTACTAAATAGTAGTCATTTAATTTAACTCAATGACTACTTAATAGTCTAAGAGATACTGTAGATACTTACCAAGTTCAGAAATTGCATTACACCCTGCTAATACAAAGATGAATAAAAGAGCATTCTTCCTTTGAGATGTTTATAGATCCCTAAGGAAAAAATTATGTGGTATTTACTATGTATAATTTATTAGATATTAAATCCACAATAGTATAGCTATATTGATATGTCTATAAGTGTATTTAAATACATATTATGAAGTGACACAGAGCTAGGATATGTAGAGTATGTATAAACCTGAGTCCATTAATTCAGCTGCGCAAAAAATAACATTGTATTTCATAGAAATATTCAATTTCCAATCTAAGTTTCACATGACAGAAATGTAATAACATTTCTCACATGACATAAATGTAGTAACATCTTGAACCCTCTCCGTTTTAGGATTGTGGCTAAATACTGGAAGTTTATGTATGTACTATCTCTGCTACAAACTCAGTGTGTTTCCCCAAAATTTCTATGTAGGAACCTACTTTCCACTCTGATGGTGTTCAGAGGTCAAGCCTTTGAAATGTGAATCTGTCACGAGGGTGTTACTCGCATGCACAGGATTGGTGGTTTTATAGAGACCCCAGAGGAGACAACTGGAAATCACAATTGCCAGATGGGGCCCAAGGACCATACGATGGAAGGGCCAGAAGGTGTCTGATGGCAGCCACCAATCAGCTCCATCAGTGGCACAGTTCTGGAAAGCTCTGGCTCCAGGAGAGCTCCTATGCAACAAGCCAGGAGAGCTTGAGTGAGGGCAGGTGTGTGTAAACTGCACAGGTGCGGGCTGCTGACATCCCGTTCAGGCTTCGTGGATTCCGTTCAGGGTCTAGGCTGGGTAGAAATAGGTCATGTCACAAACAGGAGCTTTTGGGGACCACACCCGGCTGCCAGGGCCTGTTAAGCAAAATTAATAAAAAATAGAGACCTCAGAGAACTACTTTGCTCTTTCTGTGGAAGGACACAGTGAGAAAACAGTCATTTGTGAGCCAGGGAGCGGGCTCTGCCCGGACTAGGAATCTGACTGCGCTTTGATCTTGGACTTCCCAGCTTCCAGAAAGGTGAGAAAGAATTTTTTATTGTTTATAGGTCCCCCAGTCCATGGTATTTTTGTGATCGCAGTCTGAAGGGAGGAAGACAACTCCTGTAGAGGGAGAGTTTATGGTTTTTCATGTTGTCTGAGTTTGTAGGTATCCACTCAATTAACTGGTCTGGTCCACACAAACCTCTTTGAAAACCTGTTTTTTTCCGTTTACCCGACCACATTGGGCTCGATCTGACAGTCTTCCTTCTTTTTTGTTTGTTACTCAGAATTCTGGGCCGGACTATTTTCTTCAACCTGCCTTTCTCAAAGAATTTGTTTATGCTTACAATTCTCTCTTTTTCTCTAAAACGACTACTAAGCTTTAACACATTGCAGCTGAGGGACTCCTCTTTGGCTTCGCTTTCTGCTCCCGTAGTAAGTCCTGAAGAGCTCCACCACAGGCATGGAATGGCCGCCAGGGGCGGCGATGTTCCCAGGGCAGAGCGGGAGCTGAGCAGAGGGCAAAAGAGGAAATTAACAAGTGGGAAATTATTTACTCTTGCAAAAATATTATTCTACTCCTTGCAACCTGCGTGATAGACATTAGCAAGGTAATCATAAACTGGTCCCTGTGTACTATCACAGGAGCTGTGTAACACGATGGTGTTCCTTACAACACTTTTCAGAACCCATGGGCATGAGGGGCATGGGCCAGAATGTGAGGTCCTCAGCTGTTTGCAGTAATGCCAGATATTAGCAGTATTTGCGTATTTCCACCTAATTACATTAAACTCAGTGTTGTTTGTTGAGGACTTATAGTCTAGACACTGTTAAAGAAGTTTTACAGAAATTCATAATTGATATGAAACTTGAGGCTTTTATTTTTAAGCCAATATCCACCCTGATGTATTATAAAATATAAAGTATTGGTCAGTTAACCACGGGGGCAAATCCTACGATCTTGATGCTTAATATTGGTTTCTAATCAGCTAACACGGATGATGATGGTAAGGATAATAACTCTTTTAATTTATTTATTGAGTCTTTATTTTGTTCCAGCTATAAATGAAATAATTTTATATGACTTATCTTCTTCAACGATACTGATATGCTCACTTTTATTTATTTTAAATATGAAGAATTGAGACTTCAAGAGGGAAAATAACCTTATGCAAGGTTACATTAATTATCTGAACGCTTCTTTTAGACTCCAGCATTTATGTCAAGTTTTTGGGAGGCCATGGAGGGGCAAATGGAAAGGAACATGATGATTTAATCCCTGTGTTTTATAATTTCTTCAACCAGAAAGCTGCATCATGGTGTATGATAATTGTGTATGTGTGTGTATACACACACCTCATGGAGAGCTGATTATTAAGAACAGATAATGTTTCTTAAGCATTTAACATGTTGACCTACAAACAACTCAGTGAATGTTATCATTATTAAATTTGTCATGAAATGGTTTAGGAGTAACTATATTTGGAATAATAGTTATGCAGAGATTTTATTGCAAGTATAGATAACATAGTGTCAGCAGAGTTGAGGCATTGCATCTCACAAATTACTAGTGACCTGTGATGTGATGAACTAATGCGTTGGTACCACCGTCCAGCATATTGCTTGAGTATCTTTTTACCTCCTAATAACATCAATTATCTGTTTTTCTCACACCTCCTCTCTTTTCCTATCTTAATCTTTATCTATTCTCTCTCTGGCTCTGAGTTTCCTTATCCTTCTTGCTTCAAATTATCTAGCAATTTTCCTATATGTTTCTCTTTCCCTGTATGACTCGTCTCCTAGGTTCTTAGAATTGGTGGTAATGTTGCATTTAGGAGCATACCCAGGATTTTTTTTTTTCTTTCCCCAAAAAGGACCTTAGGGACTGACCTCTCCCACCAAAATGTTAATTGAGCAGTATAAATCTTAACAGAGGTAGGGCAAAAATAGATGGAAACACTCTTCTGGTTCCAGAATTCTAAAGATCAGGAGGAAATACCTTAGTTTATGTGTAGGAAAATCATTTTTCAATGTGGAATCATTTTTTGAAAAATTACATTCATATGGAGATATGTTTCATAATGACAAAGACTTGTTATTATGATAATGATGATGATGAAGATGATGTCACTTCCTTGAGAACAGGCTATGATCCTCTTCCTTATATTTCCAGCTCCCAGCACAGTGATTGGCACATAGTAGATGCTTAAAAAAGTGTTGAAGAAAAGAATAAATTATAGTTAACTATAACTGTGATAATTATATAAGTATTATTAAAATATAATAATAATTATGGTGTATGAATCTGTATTTTGGGGCAATATACTTGTTGACAGTGTTCAAACTCAGGTCTCATGAATTCTGGGAGACTTACGGGTAGAAACATACAAGTATGTCACACATGGATCCCAAACTTCACTTAATCAGTAACTTAAATACTTGCCTTACCCTGGAAGCCTAATATTGATGGCATGAGGCACAATTTCTTAAGACTCTCCAAAGAAGCCCAGTACACTTTGTAGAACTACTTCATTCCCTGAGAAAGTCCCAGGATTAAAGCTCTGGGGACTTTCCTTTTCTGTTTGCAGACATGTTTTAGCTGGCCTACTTGAAATACTGTTAAGAGGCTTAGGAAATCCATAATTATTGTCTGAGAATTCTGTGTTTATATTTTTGGTTATAGCAAAGAGACTTTAAGATTTGACTTATAAAGGACTCTGAATACCAGATGATTAATATTTTACAAAAACAAAGATCAAATCGAGAAGCAAAGGAATTCATTACCCGTACTAAAATAAAATCACTAATGTACAAATACAAGAAAGGTCATTGTATTTGATACTTGCATTATGCATAAAGAAATAAGGCTTCTTTTGAAGTGTTTATTATAATGATTTGCCATGGGACTGAGTTATGAAATCACTGTGTATAATTAAAATGCAGTCTCTACGTCCTGCAGTAACACACTAGGGGTTTAATAGAACCTAGGACGCACTCCTGGCTATTTGTAAACATTTTTTATGTTTAGAAAAGAAAAAGGAATTAGCTGCCTATGCACCAGATGAGTAATCTCATAATAAAACATAATTGCCGTGAGACAGTTGACATCTCAATATGATTTGATTTCTTCCAATCTGGTAAAAGATTATTTCATGGGTTTTACCGTGGGAGTGTTAGAGTAGAAGGTTATAGAAAAAAGCACAGAGGGGTATCGTGACCGGATATACAAACTTAGGAGTCAGAACACATGAATTCGTATTTTTGCTTTCTTCTTTCTCCTTCTGATAAAACTGGGCAAATATCAGTAACTTCCCCAAGGCAACAATTCCTCATTCTTAAATGGTGGAAACTATCTGCTCACCTAACCCAAAAAAGAATTTTAGACTGAAATTAAAAAAAAAAAATTAAGTGACACAAAGTGCTGTTTAAGCTTTACGAGTACTAATTTTCATTTTTACAAAGACCAATAAGATCCTATTGCTATTCCCTGTGACCGCACTCAGATAAAGATGGCTCCTAGGATCCTTTCTGACTTCTTAATGACCTTTGTACAATCTGCTAGAGTTCTGAGAGGTGTTTGTGCAAGTGAAGCTTTAGTTTTAGCTCTTAATCAGATGTTTTCATTGTTTTTGGTGCTACTTTTTCAGGATGAGGCAGATTTTTCAAGCATTTTACCACTTACCCTTTAACATCTATGCAAGAGACTTAGTTGTGCTATTTTTGAAACATTTCTAAGGGAATCCTTGGAATAATTTTATCCTTTCTATTGATTATTTTCTTTGGCTCAGTTAATAGGTTGCCACATTACTTAGTGAGTCTAAAACTGAGTATTCTGTTTGTGTATCTGAAAGAGGTAATGGATAATAATTATCCCCGTGATGTGGGCAGTATTCACTTGAGGGTAAAAATTACATTGATTCTCTGACTTGAGTAAAAATATCTTCTTCAGAAAATGTTATGACAATTCCTTCTACTTTTCCTTCCTTCTCTTTATAATTGTTATATCTCGGTTCCACAAATTCTGGGTAAAAATAAGCTTAGAGTTCTACTGAGAACAATTACCTCCAAATACTATTTGTTTTGCTATTTACATCACTTCTATACTGGAGAAGCTGTGGAATGGTCTTAATTAATGAAATGATTTTCTATGTACTTTCATGGAATAAACCTTTATAGGCAGTTCAGGCAGAACTCGATTATTTAATGATGTATCTGAAGAATATGGATTTTGCAGTCCTGGACTGGCAGCTGTGTAACCTGGGGGGGTTAGCTAACCTGTCTGACCTTCAGTTTTCTCTTCCATAAAATAAGAGGAATAATATTACCTAATCTAGTCACAGATTTGTGACAGAGATCAAAGGATACTTATACATTGTACAAGAATGTACTATAAAGTGTTAAATAGGATATACATGTATCTTTTTCATATTAATGGATATCTTTGTCACACTGGAAGCATTTAAATACATTTCAGTATAGCAGACTCTCTTCTTGAAATGCCTTTGTTGAAGAAAAGCTGTCCATTTCTGGCTTTCTTGTTTGTCTACCTCTCTATAAGCATCATTTGGTATTTGATATTCTCTCTTCACTTCTTAGAGTCTTACTGGTTGGGATTTTCTATAATTCACTAATCCATCTGCCCATGTCCATGTTCTGAATCATATTTCTCATTGTAGAAAACTGTAACAACATTCACCGAATCACTCATGCCTGAAATAATTCCTCCTCTTTAACCTCTATATTCACTAGATTACCAAGATTTGTTGAAGTTACATTCAAAGTTTTCCCAAATCTCCTTATAGACACTGTATTTGTTCAAGTCCGTCTCACTTGGACTGTGCAAGTAGCCTCCTGTCTTCAACCTCACCTCAGTCCAAATGCATCCTCTATCATTCTCTTAGAGTAATCTTTCTAAAACCCTTTGAGTTTGTGTTCTCATGTCTTGTAATTTTTTGGTGGGTCCCTGTACTTTATAGGACAAAGTATGGATTCTATATTGTGCTAAACATTTTTAATACTATTTTCCCACCTGCACCTCCCTCTAGGAATACAGACCTGATGGGATTCCCAAAATAGGGTCTGAATCCCCAAGTTTTGTGTCCTTTCCTTGAAATCGTCCCTCTCCTTTTCATCCTTCATTGCCTGGAAAATTGCTTGCCTGAAACATAACCTCTCCTCTAGAGCTTTATCTGTGCCAAGAGGCTCTTTGAGCCCTACACTTTGTGATTTTATGGAATCTTCTACATTTCAGGATTAGAGCCTTTAAGGAAATTGTAATATAATTACAATTTTTCTCACATTTGCCTTCCTCTCTGGGCTGAGATGTTTTTCTCTCATCTTTTTTTGTACTAAAAAATAAAAATGCTTGTTCTATGTTTACTGAAAGAATGAAATGGTAATGCAGCATAGCTTCCCATTTGTTATCACTTCCAAAACAGTAAGATAAGGACAAGGCAAGGAAAATCTGGGGAAGAGGATGAGGGACTCCTGGTAGGTTGCCCTCTGCCTGGACAGATAGAAAATCCTCTTACCCTGTTTGTCTTGTGCTTCAAAAGAGATTCTTTTTGACTCAGGTTGTTTGTGACAAGTTAGGGCCTGTCCTCTGTTCCTCTCTCTTTTTTAAAAAGCGTATTGGTAGACATTATTATGAAATGAATAAGATATCACCATAAATATCTGTGAGGTTTCTGATTAATAAATGGTTTGTCATGGAAGCATTAAAAACCAGCGACTCTGACAAGTGACACTTACCATTATTGAACAATGGACTTTATTTGTCTAATTTAAAGATTTTCTGGTTAAGTTCACAGTTAGCACAAACATCAGGTCAATCATTTTGGAAGAAATAATATGTAATACTTGTTTGTGCTAGGTTATTTGCCTGTGACATTCTATTTTTTTAAGGCTAAAAACAAACATCTGAGTGATAAATTAATAAGATTTAAAAGCAGCACATTGTTATCAGAGAATGCTGAAGTACAGGGTGTGATCATATTCCAGAAGCCCACGATCCATGATGACAGGGAGCTAGTGTATCATGTCGTCATGGCAACAGGATGTCTTCTTGGGTTTAAATTTGTTTGTGTTGCAGATCCATAACTTTAAAAGCTTATCCAAAGCTTTTAAAGAACAACTTGTATCGCTTCCATGGTTCATGCTA
This sequence comes from Mustela nigripes, assembly GCF_022355385.1. Taxonomy (NCBI): domain Eukaryota; kingdom Metazoa; phylum Chordata; class Mammalia; order Carnivora; family Mustelidae; genus Mustela; species Mustela nigripes. The sequence continues at coordinate 40,093,979 of NC_081562.1, read as the reverse complement.
TATGCTAAAAATTCATGTTATTTTGCAAATGGTAATTTGAGTGTTCCTTACTTTTGTTCTTTTTGTCTACAAAATGCACAGCTATCAGACTAAAATGGTCACGCTTGAGCGTTTTTTTGTGTGTGTGTGTGTGTTTTTTTTTTTTTTGTCACTCACATTGCTTCAGTATAGAACTGTGGGGGTAAAGAGTCTCTTCCCCATATTTGCTTTACAGAGACTCTGGATTTATGTTTTTAGATGTAAGTACATATATTTCTTCACTGAGGCAAACATGATGAAAAGCAAACAGTTATTTTAACGTGTGGAATATTCTGAACTTAATAAGCTTAATGCATCGTTCCAAAATACCAAAACCATGCAGCACTCTCAGTTCTTTCTGCCTGGCCAAGACTCTTCTCTTGCCCAGAGATTCTCTGTAAGCAGTGAAGATAAACAGTGATCCATGGTCCTGTTCATTGCCTAGCACAATGCCCTTCACACCACTCCCCCTGCAGCTCCATGCTGACAGCTGGGACCTTATTTGGAACCTAGGGACAGAGAGCCAGGGAAGTGAGAACCACAAAGGATGAGGAGAGAGCAAGGGAGGATGGAGGGAGGAAAGAGAGAGCTATTTGTTGTTGTCTTTGGGATTGTTAACCCCTTAGAGTGAGGGCTGGAAATTCCCCACATCAGTAGGCATTGTATTATTCCCTCCAGTGAAGCAAACTGTGTTTGCAAGTTAGCTTTGTCTTTAAAGAGGCAAACAGATGAAGGTTATGGAGTGAATGCGAAGTAGAGAAGGTGCTTTGTGATGTTATTAATACCGAATTAAGAGGAAGGGCGTCTGCAGAATTAAAAAAAAAATAACTACATTGGGAACTAAACTCTGCAAAGTACTGGCTTCATTTTTCTACTACCAATTATTCGCCGCAGGGTATCCATACATGGGGGATGGGAAAGATAATGCAGGACATGCAGTGGGTTTTTGAAATGGATCTCGGGTGTTTTCATCACATCATGGTTTTTTTTGTTTGATTTTTATTTTCTGCTTCTTCCTGAGTATGACATAGATTACAGTAGTTAAAATCTTGGAGTGCTTATGTCCATTTATCTACTAGTAGTTTGCCAAGAAACACGATAACTTTCATAAGGTCCATTCTGTTATGTATCATTTGATTTTTAAAACTCAATTAGTGGGTCTAATTGTAATTAATATTCATAACTCCTTCTGAAGTCCTTGGCCATATGCTTTGGGAGAGAAAAAGTATTGTATTCCGGAAGTCCACAATCTTATTCTTATGTAATCTATTAGATAAGAGTAGAGAAGCAACCCTTAGTTTGGTCACCTATAATCAGTCCTTCACTTCCTGCATTAGCAAATTGCTTAAGCTTCTAACACCCATGGTGACAATGCCCATTTTGGAAACATAGACAATAACACTTCAGTATCACATCAAGCCAGATGTTCAAGGACAAGATTTACTCTGGGTCTTGGATGCAGATTAGACATTTTTCTTTTAGGTTGTTCAGGCCTGGAATTTATGACTGTTATTGGTCTTCAGTAGATCCCTGGTGGCCTGAAAGAGTGAGGATTGGCTCTAATCTTGTAGCTTGTCCTAAGAAAATTGCTTTTGGTGATGTAAAGGGTGGTTTTTTTCTTCACATATTTCTGTTGGTAGTAGGTATCATAATATTAAGAAGCCATCTTTAGAACACTTTTCAAAGAACTAGGATTTTATATGGGCTGGAGAAGAAGTCCAGTCTTTCATAAAGAATAACTGTACCCCATTATCTTTGTTCTCTGTCCCCCACATACTTGCACCAAGGGAAGACTGAGCTCAAACTCATCTGAAGGAGGGAAGAATTATCCCTAGGAAAAGAGACAACATGTTGCACTTTGTCAGAGACTGAATTTATGAGAATTTAATCAGGTTGTGGTTGGTTGAATGGCACTCCCTGTCCCTTGTCCAAAAGGTACACATTTGTCAAACCCTTGGAACCTATTAATATTACCTTACTTGGAAAAAAGAATTTTGGCAGATGTGATTCAGGTGATGATCTTGAGATGAGATCATCCAGAGTATCCTGGTGGGCCCTAAATCCAATGATAAGTGTCCATGTAAGAGAAAGAAGGAGATTTGAGAGAACCTAATGCAAAGGAAAAAAAAAAAAAAGTGATGTGACACATAGGCAGAGATTGGAGTGATGCCACCACAGTCTAGAAATGCCAAGCACCACCAGGAACTGGAAGAGACTAGCAACTGAAGAATCTTTTCTAGATAGAATCTTCAGAGGGAGGCCAGCCCTGCTGATACCTTGATTTCAGACTTCCCAGGCCCCCATCACTGTGAGAGAATATTTTTCTGTCTTGTTCAATGACACAAAGTCTGTGGTCATTTGTTACAGCAGCCACAGGAAACCGATCCACAGAGGATCACAGGGATGGACTATGTGGTATTTACTGACTCAGGTGAATATGGGATATTTGAATATGTGATGGATGTTTCTTCACTGGCATCCCTCCTCCCACCCTTGCCCCCATCTCAGCCTGTGCAGAGACCTGGTAGAGAACCAGCTACTTGAAAACTGAAAAAGCCATCTCAAGGGCTTCGAATTATTTCTGTTTCCTTTGGTAAACACTCTCCCTTGGCTCTCTGTGTCATCCTGTTGCAAATATACCAACTTCAACTCAGTGGCTTTTGCTTCTCCCGTATATCCTCTCTTCTGCCTTCCCCTCTTTGCCCTCAATCTCAATCCCAGATTTCATGTTGGTAAAATGTCTTTTCTTCCCAGTAAAATATTGTGTCTCTTAACACCTTGAAGTTTGTTGTTTTTATTTGTTTGTTGTTTGTTTGGTTTTTTTTTTAAGATTTAATTATTTGGGGGAGGGTTGCAGTGGGAGAGGGAGAGAGAGTCTTAAGCAGATTCTGTATGGAGCATAGAGTCCAACATGGGGCTTGATCTCATAACCCTGAGATCATAACCTGAGCCAAAACCAGAGTCATTTCCTTAACTGACTGGGCCATCCGGGTGCTCCTGTTGTTGTTGTTTTTTCTTTCATCAAAGATCTTGCCACTTCTGGCCTTTGCTCCAGAAAATTCTAGTTTAAGAACTGGTCCTAACATAGAGGAATATCAATCAAATGGAATATATAGAAAAAGGATGACTGACAAATGTAATCTATTCTGTTTTTAGTGATCTGTGTATTTTTTTCCCCTTGTGATGATCAATATGCATTATAGCTAGTACCTGCCATCCTCCTAAAATCATAGCCATCTGACTGAATGGTAACTGGTGAGTCTGTTTCTTTCTAGAATTTTTAGGCCAAAAGATGTTGAGAGATTCTAGTCATAAAAAATAGGAGTTTGAGAGCTTTTCTTAATAGCAACAAATATAATTTCCCAGACATCATATGAAATGATTGACTTCGAAGACACAGATTGTTTGTGTACGTTTGCTTTCATATCCAGGGGACCAAGATAGCACTGTTATTGCAGTGGTTTAAAAGGCTAGACAAAGCTGTAAGCTTTCCTGGCTTCATCCTTTATCACCATCTGATATATAAAAATGTAGTGACAAAGACTAGACTTTAATATGTGGTAGCTGATAAAATTAACTTTTTCCAACTACATATTTCTTATTATGTGTATAGAGTATGGAGACTGATGGCTAGGGATGGAGAAAAATTTGAAGAAAGAATGAAGATTTTTAAAATGTCAGAATATAATGAGAATATATCAATTATATATATATTTTTTTGGTAGCACCAAGTAAAAAATCACATTCTTATCCATGATGTGATTCTTGTGGAATTGTTCTGTTACATAATAGTTGGACATTGTGTTGATAAGACAAAACTATTCCAAGTTTAACATAGGAGTTAGTGTAATAATTAAGCCTAAGATCTTTGGAATCAGATAGGATTAAAATTCTGACTCTGAAACCTATTTTGAGATTTGTCTGTCCTCCGATTTTTTTGTGCCTCATTTTACACATTTTCATTGGGATGGTTATAATAGCTCAAAGAATTGTGAAAATTAAAGGAGGCAGGAGCAAACAGAACAATGGTTGTCATGTAAAAAGTGCTCAGAATTGTGTATTATTGCTATATCTCTATCAAACCCTGGGAATTCTCAATTATACTTTCTAATATAAATGCAGAGATGAAAAAGAACATACAAATTAATATGTTAAGCATTTTCTGCCCTGCTCAAGGTCTTAATAATTCAAGGAAGCATTAAACTCTGGAAAATGGATTGAACAGGATACAAGGAAGGGAGGATTTTTATAACGGGGTGACACCTAATTTAAACACTAATAAATACAAATAGGAAATGAATTAAAGTCAACTTAGAAAGCTAACAGCAAGAAACAAAGCTTAATCAACAGAGATCTTAACTTCAGAACAATTATACTCTACACCAAGACCAAACATAGAAGCGTGGTAAAGTATAGTGTTTCCCTATAATATCTGTTTTTAATCTTTACTTTTAATGAAATATTAGAATAATCAGAGGTAGGAGGAAGAGAGAAAAGAGAAAAAGCAATCAGCAAAATTTCATGGCTCAGCGATGGGGAATGTTAGAGATTTCGTCCCTATAAAAATAGGAGGAGGCAAATTGCATTACTACTGCTTTATAAATGAAGGCATTGAGGCTTTGAGAGATTAAATAACCTGTCTTATATCCTCATTTTGTAAGTGGTTTTTTTTAAAAAAGTGTTGTATCGGAGTCTAAGGTTGAGTTGAAAATAATGAATAGGGAATCTGGGGGACAGTTTCACTTTGGAAGAATTGGCTTTTCTCTCTCTTTTTAAAATTTTTTTTTACTTTGTTAAGATTTTATTTTTATACTTATTTATTTGAGAGAAAGAGTGGCTGGGCTGGGCCGGGCAGGGAGAGGGAGAAGGAGAAGCAGGTTCCCTGCCGAGCAGGGTTCCCCGACATGAGGCTCAGTTCCAGGACCCCAGGATCATGATCTGAGCCAAAGGCAGAAGCTTAATGACTGAGCCACCCAGGTGCTCCTGGACTTTCTCTTTCTTTTAGGTCCTGAATTTACTTATCATAGTGTGCTTATTTATAAGTGTTTGAGATGGTTATTATGGGGGAGAAAACAAACAGAAGATATGCTTCTACAGCAAGGGAAAGAAGACGAGAAAGAACTGTATCCTCTCCCTTGGATAAATGCTCCTACACCAATAACTCCGTGGATGGGGCATGACGTCGTCAAGGCTCATCTCAGATGTCTGTTCACATTCCTGTTCTGTGTAATTCAGGGATCGAGGCAAGCCGGCCAACGGGTCTATTCTGCACATGAAGCTAGGAATTTCAGACTTTCAAAATGTATACTGTTAACAAAAATGATATTTTGGGGGCAGTAAAATAGTTTGCCATTAAAAATATACTTGAGTGTGGAAAATAATATGCAGCTTGATTCTTGGTGGGTACCCCAACCCGCTGGGGCTCTGGAATGGTGTTCTCCAGGGCAGCAGGGGCAGCATCCCTTGGTGCTTGTTAGAACTGCAAATTCTCAGGTGGATCTCTAGAATCAGAAACTGCCGGCAGGGCCCAGCAATCTGCGCTTTAACAAACCTTCTAGGTAATTCTGATTCAAGTTAAAATTTGAGAACCACTGCCCTAGAACTGCCGATGAAGATTTACATGAAGGGGCCGAGATGGGACGAGAGGTACAAATCCTCCCGCAGAGGTCCTTCTTTTGAAGGAAGAAAGTGAAACGGTGCTAGAAAAGCAAGAGAAAGGCCATCTTTCACAAAGTCTTTTGGAAATGATTTAGACACACATTCAGGGCACCAAAGGTAGGCTTTTGTCTTCTCAGCACCCCCTTGCAGAGAAACTCAGAGATCTGTCTCAAAAGGATGGAAAGCAAAACACAAAGAGAATTTCAAAGAGGCTTTGCACCCACACTCTGCTCCCTAATATAACTGAGGACAGAAATCTTGTGAACTCCAGAGCCTTGCATAGATGGTGAACACGTGTGTAAATTGCTCTCACCTCCCTACCCTATCGGGGGCGGGGGGGGTGGGGGGGGCTCTGAGTCAGCACTGCAGAGGTCCGTGCTGTGATGTAGCTGGACTGCGTTCCTGAGACCTAACCGCTCTCCTTAGGCTGAAACTGCAGGACAAGAAGGAAGCAAGGCAAACCTCCCAAATCCTTGTTGGGATTCATTTGTCTTCAGCTGTTCCTCTGCTCTTCTGAGGGATGTGGCTGTGCCACAGTCTCCTTTGTCACTGCTTTGTGAGTAGTTCAGAGCTACTTTGTTTCCATCAGTCAACACCCATGGGGGGCACTTCAGAATAAATGCTGGCTCTTGGCGGCATCTGAGAAGATTGAGTCTTGGCTCTGAAGGTCACAGATGTCACCGTGGGTGCAACAGAACAGAATCATGGAGCTAGCCAGAATCCTTGAAGTCTTCTCATCTGAACTCCTCACGTTTCAGATGAGGAAGTAAACGCATGGAGGAGTTACCGTTTACCCCATTAGTCTCTTTTGTCACTTTTTTTTTTTTTTTTTTTTACAAAATGGAGTTCTCTTCTCTTCCTTCAAAATATTAGTAGATATTTAAGAGCTATTAGAACATAAGTGCCATGAATACAGAAATTTAGTCTGATTTAATTACAGCTGTGTCCACTGTAGCTAGCATCTTTTGTTGCATGAAAAGGTATACGCTCAAAGCACATTGTTGCGTGCATGTATGTGTCCCATAACTGATTTTCCTTATTATGACTAATAAAGTAGTTTTTTTTAATAATTCCTCAGAATGCAGCCTTGATTAGAAAGGAGTGTCTCTCCTGTAGTGTAGGGTGTGCATGCAGGACCAAATTATATTATTTCCCCACTCCCCTCTGCAGCGTGCATCCATAGTTACCCCGGAAATACACATTACTTGTTCCTTCAGTGAAGCTCTGTTAGTATGTTTGGGGTTTTGACTCGCAAAGGAGACAGATTTTTCTATACTATGGCTAGCACTGATGTTGTTAGGAACTGAATCCTGTGTGTCCCGCCTGACTCCACCCCCCCACCTCAAGTCATTTGTTGAAGCCCTAACCCTCATTATGACTATGACTGTTTTTGGAGATAAGGCCTTTGAAGAAAGAATTAAGGCTAAATGAGATCCTAAGGGTGGGTCCCTAATCCCACAGGACTGTGTCCTTGTAAGAAGAGTTGCCCGAAGAAAAAGCCAAGTGAGGACCCTGTCCCTGAGCCATAGTGGCTTCCCCACCTAGCTAGAAATATTCATCCCGCAGCCTCATGCTTGAGCCTGCAGACAGAGTTTGACTATCCCTTGCTTCTCATGGGGAAGATCTTAGATTCTCCTCTCTGCAGCTCCATTATTGCACATGAGTTAAAAGGGAAATATTGGAAGCTAATTATTTAAATCATGTTTTTCACTAATAAGCTGTTTAACTGTGCATCCAAGGATAAGTTTAAAACTGCATATAAACCACTATATGGAGGAACAGTTTTGTTTTGAAAAATGGCATTAAAATTCCTATAGTAAAATGTAAATTAAAAACTTTGAAAAATAGCCACAAGATAATGTGAATAAAGCATATCATCCTTACAGTGGAAGGTTTACAGAATTGTGAAATAATCTCTCTTATGGTAAAACTTAGTAAACACCCGAAACGCACAAGCTTATATAATAAACGTGCAGGCAGTGTGAATGAGAAAAACAGTAAACAAAGAGGCAAAGTGGAAGACAAACACATCGCTGAGGCAGAGATTCAAATGGAATTACAATGAGTAAGTGCTGGGCTTGTATCTTTTTAGCTGTCAGTGTTTCAACATTTAGTGCATTATTTTAGCAAAATAATAAATATTTCAAAAATGACAGAAGCTACTGTTTACCTACAGATCTATAATTCTGGAGACTAGAAGGATAGAAAATAATAGGCTTTGTGTACCATTCCAAAGGTTGTCAACTTTCAGAGGTGCAGAGCATGCTAAAATGTCTTTTACTAAGTTCCTTCCAGTGAGGTTTTTGGAAATAATAGCTGTGAAATCCTAATTCTGGTAAGACATTCTAGGAAGGAATAATGAAGACTAGCCGTAATGGAGTGGGACCATTGTAATTCCTATCTTGCAGGGAGATAGCGTAAATTCTATTCCCAGGTAAGGATATAGGGTCTGAAAGCTCCAATGACTTGAGGGTCCCCCCATTATACATAGAGGCACATCTAATCTCAAAGTCAAGACATTTTCCCATGATACTTGCCATATGGCTAGAACGTTCAGTGACTTCTGAGGGTTGATTATACTGTCAGAGGGCTCCTGAATGAAAAATATGAAGTATTGAGATCTCCCTTACTCCACTAGATTTGGGAACAGATTAAATAGCCATACACTAAAACATAGAAAATATGCACCATAAAAGCTTATTGTTCTCTTCAGAATGAGGAATGTAAACTACCTGCAAGAAAAAAATATATATATTAGGGGTGCCTGGGTGGCTCAGTGGGTTAAGCCTCTGCCTTCGGCTCAGGTCATGATCCCAGGGTCCTGGGATTGAGCCCCGCTTCTGGCTCTCTGCTCAGCAGGGAGCCTACTCCTCCCACGCCCCGCCTCTCTCTGCCTGCTTCTCTGCCTACTTGTGATCTCTGTCAAATAAATAAATAAACAAAACCTTAAAAATATATATATTAAGAGTGTATGTCTGAATTTTTATATTCAGAAAGTATTCCACATTAAATAGGGCTGTTCTAAGCTATTTTTGCATAGACACAACTGCTCAGAGACTTAGTTAACTCACTCATTAAGTTCTATTCTTCTTTCAAGACTTAATTTGGGAAAGGGAGAATTTTTTTTTTGGGGGGGGGGGGTGAAGGCCCAAATAGTTTAAAAATGGTTTTATTTATTTATTGATGTTCCTTGGCAGCAATGGGCCTCATAGTCCCAGAGGGCTGGTTAAGAAGAAATATTGAAATGTTTTTCGTGAGGAGTAAAATAAGGAATTTCAGAAATTATAGATTACATAAATACCAAAATTGATGATCACATATTATGCTATAACTTAGTTTAGTGTTATGTAGTAGCATGGCTAGTGAAGACAGAGTTATGCAGATTAATAAGAAAGAAGAGATAATTACTGATTTTAGTTCTTATTCTGCTTAATGACAAATTCTCCATAATCTAGGAATTCTAATTTGGACTGTCCCCATGTAATGCATGACAGATATAGTAATTATCCCTTGTTCCATTCCTGGGCTTATTATTAGGTGAGAGAAATACAATCTGTTTGATTAAAGCAAGTTTTATTATATGGAGTTGATTCACATGTTGATAACAAGTAGGATCACAGCATAGGTAGCTATCTGTGGCTCTGGATCATCTTGATATTTCAGATGATAATTCAGATGATAATTCATAGAGATCTTCTCTATCTTATTTGATAATTTTATGATAACTTGTCAAAGGTATCAAAATCTGATTACTACATTTATAGATATAAAAATGATGTAGTCCCACAAAACACAATGGAATTCAAAAGAAGAAGAAATATCAGTAAGTAGGTACTAATGGTAAAGATAATAATTTACAGTGTCAAAGAAATAGCTTAGACAAATAGTAAAGCATTTTTTAGGTCCTGAGGTAAATACAGTTATTATTGTGGTTCTCTGGTGAACAACTAAGCATTCTTGCCAACCTGCTACAATATGCTTGAATATCACATGTAGTACTTGGAAAATAATCCTTCCATTTTAATTTCCATTAGACAAAATCTTCCTGTTGCAGAGGAAGCAAATTTTTACCTGGAGCCTCTCAGGGTTTTTCAGCTGTGCCTAAGAATTAAACTGACAAACAGCAGATTAACAGGAGAAAAGCACACATATTTATATTAAGTTTTATATGACATGGGAGCGTTCATAAAGAATGAAGACTCAAATGACGAAACCGATTTGCTTTTATATTAGGTCAAATAAAGATTAATTGTGGGGAAGCTAAAGGCAAATAAGAATTATTTTAACTAGGTCCATATAATTTTTTTCTCAGTCTCAAACTTTTGTCCCTAATAATTCCCTTTGCTTCTTGTTTTCATATTGGAATTTTTCTGCTTTTAAGAAAAAGAGAGGAGGTCAGCACTCTGGTGTTTTTCAAGAGCCTGTAACTCACAATAGTAAAATGTAAAGCAGCATATTTTGGGGTGACATGTTCTAAATGCCTTCACTGAACAGTTTATGTGCATATGTGATTACCACATTTTAAATAAGTGTTTAGAAACTGTACAGAATTTGTAGAAGAGTGACAGTGACATAATGATTAAAGGGTTGAAAAGTCAGTCCTACATGGAAAGGTTAAAAGAATTGGCATTTAGCCTGGAGAGGAATAATATGATTACTAACTTCAAATACATGAAGTTTGTGTGTGTGTGTGTGTGTGTGTGTGTGTGTGTGTGTGCAACACTGCGGTAGACTACCAAAATTGGTTACTCTGTGGAGAGAATTTATTATCTATTCAGTACATATTTCTTAGTACATAATTTCTTGAAGCCTACTGGGGGCCAGGCTTTGGATTAGGTAAATAAGTCGTTTACTTTCCTTTAAGAATTTCACAGTATAGGGTGCTATACTGAATAGGATGAGAAGAGTTGTATTCCTTAGGGTAAAGGCTAAATTGCTTTATCAATGAGATCCTCAAATATAATTATTCAAACATGCTGTAATTTAATTTTTTTTTTTAATTTAGTAATCCAGCTAGTCGTAGGTTGATGAGGCAGACCAGCTTGAGAAGGCACTAGGGAAATTTTCCTTCCATTCTCTCCGTCCTCCCTCACAGATAATATGTGTGTTTGAAGTGGGTCATCACCTATCTGGAAGGTGATAAAAACAGCAAATGGATTCACAGATGACATGATACTATATATAGAAAACCCGAAAGACTCTACAAAAAAATTGCTAGGACTGATACAGGAATTCAGTAAAGTCACAGGATATAAAATCAACGCAGGGAACTCTGTTGCATTTCTATACACCAAAAACAAAACAGCAGAAAGAGAAATCAAGGAATTGATCCCATTTACAATTGCTCCCCAAACCATAAGATACCTAGTAATAAACCTAACCAAAGAGGTAAAAAGATCTGTACTCTGAAAACTACAGAATACTTATGAAAGAAATTGAGGAAGACACAAGAAATGTAAAAACATCCCATGCTCATGGATTGGAAGAAAAAGTGTTGTTAAAATATCTAAACTACCTAAAACAATCTACACATTCAATACAATTCCTATCAAAATAACACCAGCATTTTTCACAGGGTTGGAATAAATAATCCTAAAATTTGTATAGAACCAGAAAAGACCCCCAAATAGTCAAAGTAATGTTGAAAAAGAAAACCAAACTAGAGGCATCACAATTCCAGGCTTCAAGCTGTATTACAGAGCTGTCATCATCAAGACACTATTGTACTGGCACAAAAACAGACACATAGATCCATGGAATAGAAAAAAGAACCCAGAACTAGGCCCTCAACTCTATGGTCAGCTAATCTCTGACAAAGCAGGAAAGAATATCCAATGGAAAAAAGGCAGTCTTTTCTTTATTTTTATTTTTTTAACATCTTTAGTTTATTTTTTTTACTTTTCCAAGGTTCATTGTTTATTCATTGCTTATGCACCACACCCAGTGCTCCATGCAATATGTGCCCTCCCTAATACCCACCACCAGGCTCACCTCCCCTACCCCCTACTCCCTCACCCCCTCCCCTCCAAAACCCTCAGTTTCTATATCATCTTTCATTTTATGACCTTACCCAATGCACTATATACTACCTCAATAAAATCATTTCAATTTTGAGAATTTCCTATCTCATAAGAAGACAAAGAACATTTTTAGAAGTTAGGTTTATGAAACTGCATTATTACTATTATAATCTCTTTGTGGCCATTAGATTCTGTCTGATACAGTTGCACATGACAGGTGAGAGATCATCACTTTAAATGAAAATGATAGAATGGCTCTGAAATGATTCAGCTACTTTTATCTCTTACTCAAGGAGGCAAAAAATTACATTGTTTAATGGAAGTAGATAACTAACTCTGGGTATTTTCTAGTATAAAGTAGGGAAGTTAAAATATTGTATATTGCATTTTTTTAGTTCTCGGGTTTATTTTTACTTTTTACTGAAATTATTATTTTTTCTTTTTATTTAATTTATTTTCAGTAACAGAATTCATTGTTTATGCACCACACCCAGTGCTCCATGCAATATGTGCCCTCCATAATACCCACCACCAGGCTCCCCCACCACCCTGCCCCTTCAAAACCCTCAGATTGTTTTTCAGAGTCCATAGTCTCTCATGGTTCATCTCCCCCTCCAATTTCCCTCAACTCCCTTTTCCTCTCCATCTCCCCATGTCCTCCGTGTTATTTCTTATGCTCCACAAATAAGTGAAACCATATGATAATTGACTCTCTCTGCTTGACTTATTTCACTCAGCATAATCTCTTCCAATCCCATCCATGTTGATACAAAAGTTGGGTATTCATCCTTTCTGATGGAGGCATAATACTGCATAGTGTATATGGACCACACCTTCCTTATCCATTCATCCATTGAAGGGCATGTTGGTTCTTTCCATAGTTTGGCGACTGTGGCCATTGCTGCTATGAACATTGGGGTACAAATGGCCCTTCTTTTCACTACATCTGTATCTTTGGGGTAAATACCAGTAGTACAATTGCAGGGCCATAGGGAAGCTATGTCATAGGGAAGCTCTATTTTTAATTTCTTGAGGAATATCTACACTGTTCTCAATTGGCTGCACCAACTTGCATTCCCACCAACAGTGTAAGAGGGTTCCCCTTTCTCCACATCATCTCCCACACACATTGTTTCCTGTCTTGCTAATTTTGGCCATTCTAACTGGTGTAAGGTGGTATCTCAATGTGGTTTTAATTTGAATCTCCTTGATGGCTAGTGATGATGAACATTTTTTCATGTGTCTGATAGCCATTTGTATGTCTTCATTGGAGAAGTGTCTGTTCATGTCTTCTGCCCACTTTTTGACATGATTATATGTTTTGTATGTGTTAAGTTTGAGAAGTTCTTTATAGATCCTGGATATCAGCCTTTTGTCTGTACTGTCATTTGCAAATATCTTCTCCCATTCTGTGGGTTGCCTCTTCCTTTTGTTGACTGTTTCCTTTGCTGGTCAGAAGCTTTTGATCTTGATGAAGTTTCAAAAGTTCATTTTGCTTTTGTTTCCTTTGCCTTTGGAGACATATATTGAAAAAAGTTGCTGTGGCTGATGTCAAAGAGGTTACTGCCTATGTTCTTCTCTAGGATTCTGATGGATTCCTGTCTCACGTTGAGATCTTTTATCCATTTCAAGTTTATCTTTGTGTACGGAGTAAGAGAATTGTCGAGTTTCATTCTTCTACATATAGCTGTCCAATTTTCCCAGAACCATTTATTGAAGAGACTGCCTTTTTTTCACTGTATATTTTTTCCTGCTTTGTTGAAGATTATTTGACCAGAGAGTTGAGGGTCCATATCTGGGCTCTCTACTCTGTTCCACTGTCTATTTTTATGCCAGAACCATGCTGAAAAGACAGTCATTTTAATAAATGGTATTGGGAGGCACCTGGGTGGCTCAGTGGGTTAAGCCTCTGCTTTCAGCTCATATCATGATCTCAAAGTCCTGGGATCGAGCCCCATCTCCGGCTCTCTGCCCAGCAGGGAGCCTGCTTCCCCCTCACTCTGCCTGCCTCTCTGCCTACTTGTGATCTCTCTCTTTCTATCAAATAAATAAATAAATAGAATCTTTAAAAAAAATAAACAGTATTGGAAAAATTGGACAGCCACACGCAGAAAAATGAAACTGAACCACTTTCTTAAACCATACACAAAAATAAACTAAAAATGGATGAAAGAGCTAAATGTGAGACAGGAGTCCATCAAAATCCTAGAGTAGTAAAGAAAGAAATTGAGGCAGACAAGCAGCAACTTCTTTGACCTTGGCCACAGTAACTTTTTTTTAAGATTTTATTTATTTGACAGAGAGAGAGACAGTGAGAGAAGGAATAAAAACAGAGGGGAGTGGGAGAGGGAGAAGCAGGCTTCCTGCTGAGCTAGAAGCCTGATGCAGGGCTTGATCTCATAACCCTGGGATCATGACCTGAGCTAAAGGCAGATGCTTAATGACTAAGCCACCCAGGTGACCCAGCCATATCAAATTTTTACTAGACTTGTCTACAGAAGCAAGGGAAACAAAAGCAAACATGAACTATTGGGACTTCATCAAGATAAAAAGTTTCAGCAAAGGAAACAGCCAACGAAACTGAAAGACCACCAACAAAATGGGGAAGATATTTGCAAGTGTCTTATCAGATAAAGGGCTGATATCCAAAATCTCTAAAGAACTTACCAAACTCAACACCCCAAAACAAAAAAAGCCAGTCAAGAAATGGGCAGAAGACATGAACAGACATTTCTCCAAAGAAGACATACAACTAGTAACAGACACATGCAAAAATTCTCAACATCACTCATCATCAGGGAAATACAAATCAAAACTTCAATGTGCTACCTCACACCAGTCAGAATGGCTAAAATTAACAACTCAGGAAACAATAGATGTTGGTGAGGATGTGGAGAAAAGGGAACACTGCTATCTTGTCAGAGGAAATGCAAACTGGTATGTCCACTCTGGAAAGTATGGATATTTCTCAAAAAGTTAAAAATAAAAATTACTGTATGACCCAGCAATTGCACTACTGGGTATTTATCCAAAGTTTATAAAGATAGTGATTCAAAGGGGCACATGCACTCCTATGTTTATAGCAATGTCCCCATTAGCCAAAGTATGGAAAGAGCCCAGATGTCCATTGACTAATGAAAGCATGAAGAAGATGTGGTATTACCCAGCCATCAAAAAAGAATGAAATCTTGCCATTTGCAATGGCATGGATGGAAATAGAGTGTATTATGCTAAGCAAAATAAGTCTTTCAGAGGAAGACAAATCTATGAATTCACTCATATGTGGAATTTAAGAAACAAAACAGATGAGCATAGGGGAAGGGAAGGAAAAATAAGATAAAAACAGAGATGGAGGCCAACCATAAGAGACTCTTAACTACAGGGAACAAACCGAGGGTTGCTGGAGGGAAGGCGGGTTGGGGGGATAGTGTAATTGGGTGATGGACATTAAGGAGGGCACTTAATGTAATGTAACACTGGATGCAGCTGGTGAATTAACCCCTGAAACTAAACAATAGCAACAACAGAAATAAACAACAACAACAAAAACCCCACAAAAAACCAGCAAGTAGAGGGCATCAATTTCATTTAAAGTAAGTGAAGAGGTGGGTTGCTCGTTAGTGCACATTCTATTGTGACTTTAGTCCTACAACCATCCCCTGCAAGGGGCCTGGAAATTTTGTCTCTAGCTAGGTAGCCACATGCTCAGCTATAATCCCATTATTTTGGAAGATGGAGAAAAGGATGTCAGGAAACAACTATCCGTTTTCCATAGATAAAAAATATTAATATATTTTTTAGCATATCAGTATTTCCATTCTTAAAAGCTATGTAGAGAGCAGCCAACAATGCTGCTGGGTAATTGAGATATACTTTGCCTGAAGTCCAAAGGGTGAGTTGATCATATACATACTATGTGTAATAGTGTTGGGGTTATTATTATTATTATTATTTTTTTTACCACTTCTCAAAACTGGTTTTTCAAATCTTTTTGTCCTCTAAGGATTCGTATCTATAGATATGTCAAGAATACCTGAAATTTCTTAAATTCTATGAGTGAAAGATATGATCAGAGTGAATTTGGTCTGGGGTGTCTATCTGTTTTCTTTGAGGCTTCTAGTCCTAGAGAAACCTCTTTTCCTAACCAATGAAGGGTACTCTAACCAACTTATGTTCTGTTCTACTTTTGTAGACAAAGCCCTTGTGTCGCCATGTTCTCTTAACATCTACTAATACTCAAGCACAGAATTTTATTGAAATCTCCCAGCAATGGATACTCTTCATCTACATTTTTTGGTATTTAGTTTAAATGGGCATTTTCTTCAAAATCCTATCTGATCCTGACATCATAGGCAGTACATTGACAAAGTCTCGTGATTTAATAACATTTCCAGGGTCAGAATTAATTTAGTTCAATTCTTACAGCTCAAATTCCATAAGCACTGGAACAAACAATTTTGTAATACATGGCAAGACTATTAAAATAATCAGTCAAAAAACAAGACTTTCAAAAACCCTTCTAATGAAATTGTTTATAATTTATTTATAAGAAGATATTATTCCAAACAGAATAAATCATATCCTACATCATCCAGTAAGTGCTGCACGTTTTGCAGAATGATATATATGTCCTATCAGTGGTTCCATCTTATAGCAGTAATTGGAGATAGGAATTCTTAGAAAAAAAATGTTACTAGATAGATGGACAAATACATATTAGATCACATTGTTAACTCTCATTTGTCCATCTATAAAACACAGTAATTAAAAATATTAATTATCCACTTAATAGACTCTTTTGCATAAAATGTCCAGTTAATTTAAGTAATCACTTTTCTTTTAAAAAAAAAAAAGTCCAGTAAACTCAAAATTAGCCTGACAACTTTTTGAACTAATCAACTAGTCATTTAACTCAAAATGTTCCTATCGATTGTGCGTATAATTAAAAGTCAATGTATCTTAAAGCCTCAGTTCTACTAACTTCCATCTAATAAAATTGTGATTTATATATGCTTAAGGTATCGAAACTTAAACTATATATTACAAAATGATTTAATCAGTTAGATTTCTGTGGCTAAAATATGGCCTCCTGAGACTTTACATATTCAGAAATTATAGCCTTAGCACTTGCAAGACTATTTTAAATAATCACAGAGGACAAGAAAACTTAATGTTCTAGTTACAGCTGGACCTGTGCACATAGAAAAATTCCTTCTGCTTTTTTATGCACAACAGAAGTGATCCTTTTCAAATTTGTTTGGCTATTGTTTAATGCAGCTCTAACAAATTTCTAAATAACTGATTCAGACCTATTGCTACATCTAGAATATCTGATTGCTGCTCAGTTTTTCCTGCATCTTTTTGATTTCCTGACAATTGCCCAGATTGCCAGTATGATTAGAATAAGATTCAGCATTTTAAAGGCGGGCTTCATTGTTATGAGTATTATAAGTAATTATTTCCTTGTACTTAGGATAGCACAGATAATGGAAGTATGAAAAGCTAGCACGTCTGGATTACAGCAAGACATTTAAGAGGATTTATCATGAAAAACTCATGTTTAAGCTTTGGGTATCAGCAAAAAGATGAGGTAACTTACTAAGTGAGAAAACAAATTATAACCATGCTAATCAGAAAGAAAGTATCTACTCATATAGGCTAGAGGATTCTATATAATCCAGTATTGTATCCACAGATAGGGGATTTGTGTAGGTATATTGATAAAATCTGTGGTGATACAAGGTGTAGCCTTACAAATGCAATGCATTTTTATATCAAGGTGTGAAATTCCATGACAGTTTTTTGGGCTGAATCCAATAAATCAAGTCCAGGACTTCAAGTTTTACCCTAACATCGCCCATTTTCACCAATGAAAAAAAGGACAATGAGATATTGACATACAGCTCAGAACCAAAAACTGACCAAAAAGCCTTTGAAATCTAAGTGAAAATTTACAAATTTATGAAAGTATAATATTTCAAATTAGCATGTGCAAGATGGCTCTCTATTTTCATCAATCAGTTTATGATTGGAATTTTGATTTTCCAATGTTTAAGGTTACGATAAATCACATGGTGAAGAGACACAAAAAGAAGGATTGATGGCGTGAGGGATGATCATGCTATAGGAGAGTAGATTTAGGGGAGACAATAACATTTTTCTTCATTGTCACAGGAATAAAAGACTAAGCCTGCTGTACATGGTTCCAACAGTATAAACAGGAAACTGAAAGTTAAAGAGATTTAGCCTTGACTTAAAGGGAATTTTTGGAAAAGAGTTATCCTATGCCAAGTTAGAATGAGTCACTCAAGAATAATCATTTCCTAATTTGGGGTTATTCCAGAATAGGCTAGACTGTTGTTAGATAAATATATCATTTCAGGAGTTCAACTGTTAAATAGATGATAAGATAAAATGATCATATCCTTTCCAAGACTCTGACCTCTATCCTACATATTTTACTAGATTTTTCAGGAGATTATTTATATTTTTTCTTCTGGAGAGTAATTGATGTAATATAAACAGAAGCCCTCTGAAAAATATATGTTTATTTTAAGTCTTTAATTTTAATAATTCAACATCTATAGAAACATTATATAGAAACATTTTAATATAAACTCAAATTTTCTAAAAAAGTAGCTGAAATTAAAATTAATAACTACCAATCCTGTGAGGTAATTTTTATATTATTGAGGTAGTAGAAAAAAAAATAGTGAAAGTGTTTATAGAGTCTTCCACAATTCAAAAACAAAAAAACTTCTAAGTTCTTTTTATAAGGTATAATAAAATGAAAATAAGACAAAATGGAAAGCCATTTTACTACATACAAACAATTAATATCTATATTTTATAAAGAAACATTCAAAATACACTTTGAAATTCTGAGAGAAACATACAAATAAACAATTTTCTCAGAAGAATATACCAATATTAAATATAATTGCATGGGGATCATTATTTTATAGTAGAACAGATGTCAATTCAATCTTGCGAATAATTCTACATCTTAGTTATTAAGTTAATAGTGTTATGGAGACGATTGTACCCAGGTACAGATGAATTTATTGGGAAAGTTATACACATAAACTCTTCAGAAGGAATTTCAAATTATTACAAATTCTTTGTGAAACAATAGTACAATATGATCCTTCATTTGGTGTTAGGAGACAGTTCTTCACAGGTCTCTCTCATTTCTGGACATTTTGTGAACAGAACCACAGATGGCTTTTTTTTGTGGCTAATCTTTTCAAGGATGTTTCATAGCAAATCGCCTTACATGATAGGGATAGCACCTTTTTACTATTCAGTATAATAGGAATGATGTCTCCTCCTAGGGCTAAAGGCAGTTGTACTTATCATATTATATGGATTATTAAAATACCTGAGGGTTCTCCTCTGGTAACACAGCCCACTGCATGTGTGGGTATCACCTGCACTTCTTTATGTCACCCTTGGGGAAGTGGAACTTGAGGAACTGATACATAAAAAATTATGATATTCTGGCTTTTTTCTATTTCTGTGACTAATAAACTATCCTCTGTCTCTGATCCAGGAGTCTCATGTATTCTGCAAGTACCATGAAAACTATGGCAGACTAACCTGTTAGTTTGCAAATCTCTGTTCTTGGCTTTTGGTATAGAGACAATGCGGTGTAGTTTCCGAGGAGTGTAAACTTTAGAATCAGGCCATTCATATTCACGTTTGATCTCTGCCACTAGAGTAGTCTTAAAACCCATCAAAATCCCAATTTTCTCATCTCCAAAATGAAGGATAATAATGCCTAATATTCCCCTCCCCCCAACCCATCATAATTGGTATTCAACATTTCAATACCACTATTGAAATAAAAAAGCTCTTTCAATAGCAAGTAATTGGTCACTGTCTTTGTAATTGTAATTCAACTTAAGGATATTAATCAGCAGAAGATAAACTTGTAATTTATTAATAAAATATATTTATTGTGTATTAGTCTCCCTCTGTCTCTCTTTTTTTTTTTTAACCTGAAATGATGGTAAAACCACGATCCAGAGCTCTACTTCTTGGCAAGTAAGAATATTTCTTAGTCATGTAATATGTTAAAAGCTTTCTTACCATTAATGAATCAAGTTCTGAAATGTTCCTATACTGTGTTAAGACCAACTGCAAAAGTTTCTGGGAAGACACATGAAGCTTGGCAATCCTGCAGTCCTGTCAGGCAACATCTTAGTAAATCTATCCTGACCTCGTTGGGGATAGGAAAAAAGGTGGTATTTGCTTATTTGCTTTTTTTTTTTTTTTTTGTCCTGAGGTATTTCTTATCTCCTCAGGGCTCTGACATTACTCTCAAATTATGAGTCAAATTTTTCAGGAAAATTATCTGAAATATATATTTTTTTCTTTCTCACCATTTCTGAAAGACCTGTGTATCTTTCAAATGACTCTTCCTTCTGTTTCTTCTTCTAATGCCATGACCTCAGTCTTCTTCCTTAGAGTTATACTTCCCTTTGAAATTAATTACTGCCTGGGATCTAGCTCAAATTTGCCTCCCTCCTCTGACTTGGTGATCATACAAAGCAGGGAGGTCAGGTGAGTTCTGTTACCATGTTTCCTCAGCAACTTTAATTTGGCTCTATCTGGGTCTCACTCACTCCCAGAATTCCATGCTGTCACAGCCCAATTTATGTTGTTTCCCTTCTTGGCTGGGGCATATAATATTGGGAGAGAAAGGTGAAAAAGGGAAAACAGTTCAACCAAAGGATAGTGGTTAAGTCAATTATAACATATGTACCTAATGATAGGCCTGTTGTTGCTTTTATTCTCAGTCTTTGGCTATTACAGAAAAATATTACAATGAATAACCCTGTAGACATGCCCTATTATACATATGTATGTAAATTGGCAGACTAGATTCTTAGACGTAGGGATGGATGGATTGAACAGTAAATGCATTTTTGTTTTGAGTCATCATCAAGTTGTCTCCACTGGGGTTGCACCTTTTTACTCCCACAAGTAGTATATTAGAGGAATTATTTCCTCACAACTGGCTAAGAGAGTTTGCTGTATATTTTAGATTTTTGCTATATTTATAGGGGTTAAAATTATATCTTGGTATAGTTTTTGGTATGCTGTTTTTTTTATTCTGAGAGATATTGAGTATGCTTTCATATGTTTGAGACTTTGTTTTTCTTTTAACCTATAAACATTAGGTTCTGGGCGCCTGGGTGTCTCAGTGGGTTAAAGCCTCTGCCTTCAGCTCAGGTCATGATCCCAGGGACCTGGGATCAAGCCCTGGCATCACATAGGGCTCTCTGCTCAGCAGGAGCCTGCTTTCTCCTCTCTCTCTGCCTGCTTGTGAGCTCTATCTGTCAAATAAATAAATAAAATCTTAAAAAGAATTAGGTTCACTTTCTTTGCCTATTTTTCTACATATATATATACACATATATATATGTATATATATATATACACACATACATATTTTACTTTTTAATCCACTAGGAGCTTCTTATCTATTCTTTCTGTGAGATATATAATTTGAAGATTTTTACTTGTAATTTGCTTTTGCTTGTAGTGTTTTTCATGCAAAAGTTGAATTTATACAGCTTTTAATGACTTTGGAATTGAGGTTGTAATTTGGAAGGTTTTCTCTACTCTAAGGCAATAAAGAAATGTGCCTGTATTTTCTTCTTCTATTTACATGGCCTTATTTTACCTTCTAGACTTAGGCTACCACCTGTTCTGTTGCTCTGTAACAATGTGATAATTTACTTTTGACTCAATTTGAGTTCTCAATAAAGAGTCAATTCACAGTGTAGAATAAAAACATAATATAGTGGATTAAAGTTCATAAAGTTATGATTTTAAATTCATTTAATATCGGGAAAAAAAGAATACTCCACACTGTTATAAAAGTGAAAGAAATAATTTCTGTTGACCATTCTGGACAACTTGTGGAAAAGTAAGGATTGCTTTGGAGTATATTAAATGGCTACATGTCCTGTTTTTTTCAAAGTAGGGTTTTTCTGTGAAGGAAATGTGTCTATTTTCACACATGAAGGACTAGAACACTTAATTATCTCCAGGTACATTCCTAGCTAGGCATAGAGGAGAATGATCAAGAGCATGGCACACTAGGCTTACCTTCCCACTAGCTGTGTTACTTTGGGAAAGTCATATACCTCTTACTTTCAGTTTTCTTATGGGAAAACTATGGAAAAATGGTGTCTTCTTCATAACCCTGAAAGGATTAAATGAGATGAAACAAGCACATACATATCATATATATTATTCAATAAATAGCTGATTTATAGTTGGACTTTTAGAGGACTCTATATTTTTTAAAGATTGAAAATATTAATAAGAACATATACTTTTATGTTAACTCAAAGTAAAGGCAACAATGAAGATATATGATAGCATAAGTCTTCAAATGTATTGTCTCATCTCACTGATTGAACATGGCACTTTTAGTCTATTAGATGAGGCCTTGGAGGTATTCATCTTCAAGGTATTTGGAGAATAACCTTGCAAGAACTCAGTGGCTGGTGACAGTAATTCAGTTAGTTCTACATCTTCCTAGTGGAATCTAGAGTAAAATATACAAAACCAGGTGATAAATTTTGAAAAAGTCCCCGATATGGCAGTGGCGTGCATTTTAAGTGTACATCAAGTTTTCAGGAGACAGCTTGAGATGGATGTTCAGTGTGTTGGTGTCACATTTTTAGACATGTTCACAAGGTCTCATTTTTTTTTTTTTTGTCTCTTCATTCTTGCATTTCAGCAGCAAGAAATGGCTTTGCTGTTTCAAAATCCTGTGGTATCTCTTTACTATAAATTTAGATTTTAAATGCCATTGTCACTTGCTAAATGCATTTGTGAGAACCGCACAAATCAGCAAGTCTTTTTGAAGTGTATTTTGGCTAAATTATCTTTACTTAATGAATAGTTCCAAAACAAAAGGCATGGGTGATAATCATTATCCTGCTTTTGTTCTTGTTACCTTGGCAAAACTACAGGAGCCAATTGGAAGCAAGCAATTGTTCTAATTTATGAATAGTAATGAATTTGTATTACTGTGGCTTCTAGAATTTGGCTTTGTTCAAAGTACTGTTGGAGAGCTGGAGCTGTAGAAATATAAGTGGTATAGTTACAAAATGAAAATGCCTTCACAAATACACACAAGTAACGCCTTGCTCAGATGGCCAGACCATAAGCAATTATTTTCTTCTGATAGAGCATTCACTTCAGTAGTGGTATTGAAATGTTGAATAGCAATAAAGTTAACATTATTAAATATCCTTATGTAATTATAAATGTTTGTCAATTGTTACTGTAATAAAGACAGAATGCAGCATTCAACTGTAACATTCATGAACTGGGTGAATTTTTGAAAATTACAAACTAGTGTGATTCTTCCCTTTTTCATGTGTTTAATAGGGATGATAGATAGTACCTAGCTCAGTAGATGATTATGAGAATAAAATGAGAATATGCATCTAAAGTTATAAGCACAGTGTCTAGCTTATAGTAAGTACATACTTCTAGTTATTCAAGTAAAGATGAAAAAAAGAATATATGCTTATATTATTGGCACAGATACTTAGTTTATATCCATATGTGTGCCTTCATATGAATTTATTTTAGACATGACGCTCATTGCTGTACTTTTATTTATAGATTAAGTGGTAGATTTAATAAAAATCATCAAAATAAAGACCATGCATAAATTCATACTTACAACTGGATTTTTGTTCTGAAAGTCTGTTTATAAACCTATTTGTATAGCAGTTCAAGATTTACAAAGGATGGTTTAAGTTTCTAGTTCTTTCTGGAGTTATAAGAATATGACTATATTTTTGGAACTTTAAAAAAAAATTGGTGGTATTTTTCCTTGCAAATGTATGCTCTGTACAACAAATTTATTTAAAATAGGCCACCCATTTTATTAATATTGAAAATATGTGGAATCAGATTATGTTCCAACTTGATGGTCTTTGAGTTTGTCTTAGAGCTGTGCTATCCAGTAAGACAGCCACTTGCCCCTTGTGGTTATTTAAATTTACATATAGATTAATGAAAATTTAATTATAACATTAATTTTAAAATATTTATTAACAAACTGATATCCAAACTTTAGAACTATATCAAAATTAGTAATTTCTTCAGTCCTGTTTGTCCCTTTCCAGTCCTCAGTAATCACATGTGGCAAGTGGTATTGTATTAGAAAGTGAAGATAGAGAACATTTCCATCATTGTAGAAAGTTCTATTGGCCAGTGTTCCCTTATAGAATCTAAGGGTCTACTTCATTATAAATGGGATAATAGGCTTTGACCTGTGGCTTGAGATAGTTTTATAATCAGACCCTTCTGCAATCCTAAATTTAAGGTTTTGAATGAATTCCCAAACTTCTCTTGTCTTAATATTAGTTGGTAATATTACCTATTACCTTAATTCAGTGATACTCAATCTTGGCTGTACATTAGCGCTATTTGGAGAGATTTAAGAGATCTAGATATCCAGGCCACATACTATATCACAGACTAATTAAATTAGAATCTCTGGGCAGGGGCAAGCAGAAATCAGTCAATATTTTTAATGCCCTTGCAATGAGTTCAACATCTGGCAAAGTTTGTTAGCTAGAATAGAGATCCAGCCACACAGATGTGGTTTTCCCATTTGTAACTCATTTTTCTTATCACTTGATGGCTACATATTGGAAAGGCCCATAACTCTTTCCATACATTGCATGATTTACTCTTCGTCTTTAAGATAATGCTTTGTACTATGATTTCTTTAGGTACATGCAACATTATTTTCTCATAAATTCCTTATTTTTGTCAATACTATTTTCCTTCCAAATCAGAAACCTTCTTTTCTAAGAACTTTTCACATTCTCACATCCTTTTGCATTTTACCAGTGTTGGTAAGCATAAATTCATAAAATATGTAAAGCCAACCTGAAACATACCAAAAAAAAAAAAAAAGGTGAAGGAAAATAAAATAACCTTATATTACCCCTCTTCCATATTCCTATAAAGAGTTATGGTACTTTTGCCTTATAGTGCAGTTTTTTAACATGCACGAAACTTGTTACTTTAAAAGTTCATGAATATAGGAGCTTCTGTATTGACATTCTTCCAAACAACATGATTTTCTAGGAATAAATTTTAAACTACCTGACTATTTTTGGGAAGGCTCACGATGAAAGAAAGAGTTTATATTGAGAACTTTAGGCAAATGTTAACAATTTCTTAAAATAACAGGAGAGGAAAATCTATGGTTGGTGATAATTGAGAAATACATTTGTTAAATAATATTTTAAGCCCATGCACCACTAAAAATTGTATTTTCATTTATTAATATAATCTGACATGACAAACTGCTAGATGTCCAATATCTATTCATTTTTTTGCATTGTAATAACACGTTTTGTTGAGCATGTTAAGTTTTTTTTTAAAGAGAAAATGAAAAAAATTAAAACATTATGTATATAAAGGACCAAATATAAGATGTATATAGAGAGGATGAATGCCAAATCATTATGGAGGTGAGTGAATATAATAGTTTAAATATTGGTTCAGCTCAGTAATAGAGAGCAAAGATCATAGAGGCTTGATCAAAAGGTAATTTTTTCTCTTTCATGTGCAAGCCTAGGAATTTGGTCCTGGCTAGCATGGTAATTCCTTAAATATCAAAAATCCAGGCTCCTTCTATTCTGTTGCCCTTTCATCTTTAACAAACAACTTCCATCTCATGGTACAATATTTTTGCTAGTTAGAGGAAAGAAGAATAAAAATGGAAAACAGAAGGCATATTTCCTTCCTTTATGGCCATAATTTGGAAATTGGACACAACAACCCCATTCACATTTCATTGGCCAGAACTTAGCCATGAGTCCACACATAGCTGTAAGGGAAGTGGGGAAATGTTGTGCAGCTTTGTGCCCAACCAAAAACCCTATTCTTATGTAAGATGGAAAGAGTGGATTTGAGAGCAAAATTTTAGTTTCCACAATAAGACATTGAAATATCCAGACACATACTCCTTCCTCTAACTTAAGCATACTTCCCCAAACCCCTCCTCAAATGAAACAACCTTTTACTGAACTCAGCTTAAAATCCAGGATTTCTCCAGGATGTACAGTCTTTCTTTTCAGATCTCACACCACAATAAAAATTTGATCTGTGGCCAGTTTCAGAATCTGGCTTTTTGTTAGGAAGAACTCATACAGAGTTAATTAGAGGGAAGAAAGCATCAAATATCACTGTTCAGATGTCTTCTGAAATATTATTGTCCTGCTTGAGTTGCTATTTTATATTTCTCATAAAAAATAAAAGTTATAGAAACTGACAAGGAGATACCATTAAGGGCTCAATTGCCAAATCACATTCACAAAGTCCAGAGATACTACCCTGTATCAAACTTTTCTAAAAACTCAAAGGAAATTGGGGTGAAATATGGTAAAGTCCAGGACTAATGACACAGTTTTCTATGCTTTTCCTTAAAACAGTAGTATCCATCCTGCCCCAGATTTAATATAATTCTAATTTTCTAAGTGGTACATTCAGGGCATTACTGACACAAAGAGAGATGTGATGGTCATAAAACTCTTTATTTTATGTTTTGTTAATTATGTAGCTGCCATGACATTTTGTAGCTGGTCATGCCTCATAAATTCATAAATTCCAGGTTTGTTTACCATTAACAATCTGATCAAGATAGATTCTGTTAAAAGCCTCTAGAGATAAGAGCTCTCCGTTACCTTTCTATTTGTAACTACTAGTAAGATGTTTAACATGTTTTTTAGAGACTTAATTAGGTCATTTTTCCTAAACAAAGATGGTTTACACAAGGTGGAAAAGTAATAGCTCAGAAATACATACAAGGGTAGAATGTCTCCAAGTTGCTTCAGAGACTTTACTATGACATTTGGGACTCAAGTGCTTTCCCCCTTTCTGCTCTCCAATTTCCATGTACTGGCTTGTATTCATAGGTATGTTTCCTCATGGTCACTAGAAGGCTACCAAAGTTTCAGGCAGCATATCCTCTTTTTTATGAAGAACAAAAGTGTTTCTCAGGAACCTATCAGCAAGCTTAACCTTGGGTTTCATTAAGAGAAGTTGAGTCATATGCCCATGCTCTACTTTAGAGACTATGTGGCATTTTTCACCTCTATGATTTGGAAAGTAGGATCTACCAATAAAGGGCAGGACAGAGAAGGGAATGCCTGTTGTTTAAATGACTGAAAGTGTCCTCCTCCACACCTTATAAATGTAATTTTTAATGTAAAAATACAAAGAACAAGACTGTTTCATATATATATATGTAGATGGATTGTGTGTGTGTGTGTGTGTGTGTGTGTGTGTGTGTATATATATATATCTTCCTAGCCCAAAGCTTATCTTTTATACTGAACTTTGGTGAAATTTCATTTCAAATTGCCATTGACTAGAAAAATTGAAGGTTACCCATGAGAACTCACTTGTGGAATTAACTCAGGAGATCCTTCAATCAAATTAATCACTAAGAAGAGATAGAAAGCAAGTCTCAAAGATGTTTCAGAGGGATTTTTTGAATTAGTGCTATTATATTGTCCCTATTAGTAATTCCGTATCACTATGAAAAGGTTTATAATTTAAAAATCATGATGATGTGTGTAAGCCTACACATATTGTGTGAAAAATATGCAGTCTAGGTGGTGGTATTGTCATTATTGAACAAATTAATCTAAAAACATTTTAAAGCTCATAAAACCAATTATGTTTTAGGATAATGATATGTACATTTTAAATTGGTCATATAAAAACATTCATTCACTTATTTAAAAAATATTTTAACCTTTTGTTTCCTTCTTCATTAGTGGTTATGGTGTCCCTTAACAACTTGATTAATGCTCATGATAATCAGTGACTTTTCCATATTAAAAGAAAAACTGTATCAAACTCTCTCCTCTATAATTGGGTCTCTTAACTGTGAGGAAATTTTAGATCAATATAATGGTGAAATATAGCTGAAACCCAATATTTAGTATCGTAGTAATTCTTCAGCACACTGTTATTTTGATGAAATTCCCAAATTGATCAAATTATCAACCTAATTAATTCTACCTGGTTGCTTTAAAATAAATGATTGCTTAGTTTTGGGCAATACTTTCATTTCATCATTGGATTTTGCCATAAGATTGAAGGTACAGAGTGCTAGAGGAAAAGACAGCTGTAGTTCACAGGCTGTGAGTGATTTATTGGAAGTGAGAAAGTACAACTACCTTAATGTAGCTATAGTGGTGGGAATTCAGAAGCAAGAAATAGTACAGTGGAGGGAAAGGTGTGCTGTAAGAAAGTATAAGTTCTGAGCATATGGAGTCTTTGGGAAAGCTGGAGAGAAGATCTTTGTTAAGATTCAGTGAGAGAGAAGAAGAGACCAGCACTGGATCCAGGAAAAATTCAGTAAATCTTCAAGGGAAGATTCAGGAAAGGAACTTTCTGGTTAGACATACTGAGATGGTTAAAGTCTATGGGAGATAGAACTGCAAAATAGAAGAATTAAATGATGGAATAGATCTCTTACCTTCCCAGCTTTGTTTCATATGTTCATTCTTTTGTCCTTTAAATACCTAGAGCATTTGCTCATACATTCTGATTCTCTGTGTCTCCTTTAAACCACTGTACCTACACTTGGGGCTGACTGCAGGAAAAGGAAAACCAATCTCTCATCTTTGGCCGGCTTAGATCTTAACTGCTTTTGCAAAGGCAACTCTGATCACGCCATATCTTTGCATAACTGACTTCACTGGCTTTCCATTGGGCTTTCAATAAAGATCAGAATGTAGGGGCACCTGGGTGGCTCAGTGGATTGAGCTACTGCCGTTGGCTCGGGTCATGATCTCAGGGTCCTGGGATCGAGCCCCACATCGGGCTCTCTGCTCAGTGGGGAGCCTGCTCCCCGCCGCCCCGCCCTTGCCTGTTTCTCTGCCTACTTGTTATCTCTCTGTGAAATAAATAAATAAAATCTTTAAAAAAAATCAGAATTTAGAAAATGACCTAGCAGATTCTAAATGGCATAATTCTGCCTCTCTCCCAACCTTGTCACTCCCTGTTTTCATCATTCTCCTTTCTATGATCCTCCCTCACTGGCCTCTTACCAGTTTCTCCAAGGCCCATTCCAGGGTCTTTGTGCATACTCTTTCTTCTCCTTTTTGCCTTTTCTCCTCTTCTTTCAGACGTCAGCTCAATATTTACCCCCTCCTTTCACAACACTTGACAGAATTGGTAAATGCATAGTTATGTAACATTAATATCCATCTCATTGGGACCAGGATTTCTAGGAATCACAAAAGCCTGGACATATCTAGCAAACTGTACAATAGGTTTAGTGGGAACATACTTGCAAGGGGCACAGAGTATCCTTAGAGAAAACTTGTTTTAAATAATAAATTCCCAGTGGAGGTGGCATAAAGCCACACTTCTCCAAAGAGGCACATCTGAATTACATGGAAGGGGGTATTCTAGCTGTGGTGCATACTGACACAGCCTCCTCTAGAAATGTGGCCCAGTAACTACGCACCCTGAAGTAGGCTAGCTCTTGTTTGTCCATCAGGGGAAGATGGTATATATTTCAGAGATGTGAACTGGAAAAGATCCAATACCTCCTCTCCATTCTGCAATCTGAGTTTCTTATTATACTGAAGAAAATTTGAAGTGATCAGTAAATAACATCCAGCCCTCTGCCATTACATATCTACTATTGCCATGGATTAAATGCTCTTGCACTTAAGACTTTCTTATTTGCGGGGCACCTGGGTGGCTCAGTGGGTTAAGGCTCTGCCTTCGGCTCAGGTCATGATCCCGGGGTCCTGGGATGGAACCCTGCGTCAGGCTCTCTGCTCAGCAGGGAGCCTGTTTCCCTTCCTCTCTCTCTGCCTGCCTCTCTGCCTACTTGTGATCTCTGTCTGTCAAATAAATAAATAAAATCTTTAAAAAAAAAAAAAAAGACTCTTATTTGCATACCTGATTTTCTCCCCTCTTACTTAAAAACATTTCCCATTAATTTCTCCTTCTCTATTCAGTATCTTTATTTTTTTCCCACTTTACTGACTCATTCCCACAGACATATAAAACATGCTGTGCTAGCAACTGTGTTAAAAGCAAAACAACTTCCTTGACCTAGCATATATCTTTATCTGCCTAGCCTCTACCCTGCCAGTCTCCAAAATCCTATGCAACAAAACTCTGTGAAAAGGTCTCTACTCTCTCAAGTTTCTCTACTCACATTTTTTTTCTTGAATCTTCTCTAACCAGTATTTCATCCATGCTACTCCATCAAAACACATCAATGTTACCAAAGACCTCAAATTGCTAAATCCAGTCAATCTCATCTTACAAAAATTTGAGGAGAATTTGACACTTACTGATCCCTTCCTTCTTAAAACAGGTTTTCCACATAGCTTTCAAAACACTATACTTCTCTTTTCTTGCTGACTGTTCCTCTGAGTCTTTTTTATTGGTTTCTTCTCGTTACTCTGACCCCACAATGTTGCGGTCCCTCAGAGCTCAACCGTACTTCTGTAACCACACCTGCTCTCTGGAAGGACCTTATTCGGTTTCATGGCCTTAAAAAAATCTGAAATACACCAAAAATTTCCAAATATATAATTAGGGACATATTCATATAACTTACTTGCCTTTCAACATCTATGTTATCTAATAGACACCTCAAACTTAATAAGTAAAAAACCAAACTACCAATGTTCTTCTATCTTCCCTCAACCTGTTTCTACCAGAGCAACACAGCAATGGCAGAGTTCCCTTTAAAATGTAGATCAGGTCATGTCACTCTTTACTCAAGACTTTTCAACTGCTTTCTTACCTGGAGTAAAATCTAAAATACTTGCAGTGGCATATAGACACCTGTATCAATCATCTGCAGTCTTTGACTTTTCTGGCATTGTGTCCTACCACTGTGGTCTGTGTTTTTCCAAATTCTGTATTTGTCTATTTGGCATCCACTAATCATGGGGCCAAATTAATGGCCAAATGTGTTTACATCCCCCAGTGATCCAGTTTTTACAGGCACGTGAAGATCACCTTGCAAACCCTCCAACCAAGCCTGAGTCTACGTTTCCAACCACTTCCTATACCTAACTCCCACACCAAGCCAGTGTTTTTCCTACCCTTAACGAAGTAAGGGCCAGATATTAGAACACTACAGATAGCTCCAATGTTCCTAAATCTGCTGGACTTATTGAAACTAGCCAGTCCTCAGCTATTTACCTTGCCCTGCCTTACTTTTCCCACAGAAACTCCAATAAAATCTGTGTCCTATGCTTTCCCCTCACTCGCGCTTCTACGTCCTGACAAAACCTACTGCATCCCTATGTATCTTTGCGTGGTATGGTGTGTCACTTTCTCTCTCGAACTATCAACAATATATTCCTTCATTGATACTTTCCAATCTGTGTGGTCATTCAGTCACTTTTATAAATTAAGACCTGGGCACAAGTCACCCTGCTACCTCATACTCCTTCAGATTTACTGGTCAGTCTTCTTACACTTCCTCAAGTAAACCAAGCACTCTTCCTTCTCAGGTTCTTTGTCTTGCTCTTTCATTTACCTGGAATTCTCTTCTACCATTTATCCACATGGTTTAATACTTCTTCTCCTTTGGGATTTGTTCAAATGTCATCTTATCAGCAAGGTCTTCACTGAGTCCCCTTTAAAGTCCCCTTTCCCTTCACCCCACCCCAACCCTAAGTTGACGTTACTCTCCTTAATACTCTTTGTTTTCCCATAGAAAGTATCACCACCTAAACTATTACCCATTTGTTTTTCTGGAAGCATAACTATTACATAAGCTCCTTGGAGAAAAGAGTTTTGTTCACAATGTACCTCCAGTGTCTAGGACAGGATTTGGAATAAAGTAGATATTCAGGAAATATTTACTAGTTGGATAAAGAAATGAATGAATGAAGAGTAAGGCCACTTCCAGGTTAGTTTAAGAGTCTGTGAACAAGTAAGTGATCAGATCATTACAATTCCTGTTGTGATGATCCCAGCTTGCCCAGATTCTTCATCAGCCATAGATAATGCATGCTTTAGTCTGATCTGGGAGGAGAATGAATACATTTAAATGTGAAAGAGAAAAGCTAATCTACATAGGAAAAAAATCCCTATTATAATGGAATAATTAAAAGCAACAAAATATAACAAAAATAGGGAGACAGTCCCCTGGGGCTACCCTAGGCTGGCAGATGGAGTGGCAATAGAATTCAGTGAGACCCCATGGGACCCAGGAGACAGGAAGACACTAGAAATTAACTGGCTTTCTATTTGTTCCAATATCTTGCAACAGCATGTTGATTTAAATTGCATTCAGAAATTTACATAAGATGGAAACAAAAATCTGATCCAAGTCCTGACATTACATAGGTTGTTGAGGGCTTTCCTCTCACCAGTCATGCTGGCCTCTCTGCCGTGTAGAGAGATATAAACTTTCAGATATTTTCTTTCCAGTCATCATAAACACTTATATGTATATAATGTTGTACTTTCTGCTTTTTCTAGACGGTAGCAAACTGATCATCATCATAGGATTTTTAAAAATTTTCACCCAGAGAAAAGTTAAATTTTCTTAAAATTTAACTTCTGGATTAATTCTCCCTCCTTTTCTCATACAAATATTTTCCAAGGTTAAGAACTTATCCTGGCCCCAAAGATAGACATTTTCAGATATTATTTTCAACCATATAATTTATATAGAAACATTAAGTGAGTTTCAGGCAGGCTTTTGAGTGGTTGTGGTCTTTAGTTGTGCTTACAGAGTACAATTTTTTCATACTTGACCTTTAAAAAATTCACTAAGTGAAAATTTATTAAATGTTGTGCTTGGCATTGTTAGATACCATTTTGTGGCAGAAAGAATGAAATCATGTACATCTATACCGTTATTCAGTTGATGTGGTTATTGTTATTATAAAGCTACATTATTTAGAAACCCAAATAGAAGTCTACACACAAAAGCCTGATTGAAAAATGGAAACATCAAATTGATGTGACAGGTAGTTTTAGGAATCATGTGGTCATAGCCAAGCTATTTCTTTCTTCAACTTGCTTTTTTTTATTCCCTACCTTCATTTCTTAAGTTAGAGATTGGTTGGCTCTCTCCTCGACCATCTCTACACTTCTTTTTCTTTGTAGTTTATTGAATTATTTTAATTTAATTTCAACTAGCCAACATATTCTACATCATTGGTTTCAGATGCAGAGATCAGTAATTCCTCAGTTGTGTATAACACCTAGTGCTCATCACATTCCATGCCTTCCTTAATGCCCATCACCCAATTACCCTATTCCCTCCACCACCTCCCCTCCAGCAACCCTTAGTTTTTTCCTTATAGTTAAGAATCTCTCATGGATTTTGTCTGTCTCTGATGACTTCCCATTCACTTTTCCCTCCTTTCCCCTATGTTCCTCTGCACTGTTTCTTATACTCCACATTTGAGTGAAACCATATAATTGCCTTTCTCTGATTGACTTATTTTGTTCAGCATAATACCCTCTAGTTCCATCCGTGTTGATGTAAATGGTAAGGATTCATCCTTTCTGATGGCTGAGTAATATTCCATTGTATACATATACCACATCTTCTTCTTCTTTTTTTTTTTTTTTAGAGATTTTATTTTTTCATTTGACAGAAAGAGATCACAACTAGGCAGACAGGCAGGCAGAAAGAGAGGAAAGGAAGCAGGCTCCCTGCTGAGCAGAGAGCCCAACGCGGGGCTCGATCCCAGGACCCTGAGATCATGACCTGAGCCAAAGGCAGAGGCTTTAACCTACTGAGCCACCCAGGCACCCCACCACATCTTCTTTATCCATTCATCTGTTGATATTCCTTTTATTTAATTATTTAAGATTTTATTTATTTGAGAGGTAGAGAGAGAGTGCACAAGTGTCCCATGATTCTGGGATCATGACCTGAGCCAAAGGCAGAGGCCTAACCAGCTGAACTGTCCTGGTGCCCCTACACTTTTTCCTTTTAAATTACTCTTTAATATAGGTGACAGAAGAATGTTTCTACATCAGTGTATTAAACATGTGTGTACTTCCTAAAAATACTTGGAAGCTATCTCATTGTCAGTAAAATAAAGCCTATTCCCTAGCATGGGATCCAAGCCCTTTTAATTTCACCCCCCTGAGCTTTTATCTCTTGCCTTTATCCTTCCTCCGGATTACTCTTTCCTCAAGCCATGATGTGTATTGTTCCTTCTACATGACCCAGACTTTTTTTTTAAAACCTCCGTGTTTTGCTCAAGCTTTCTTCTCTGCCTAGAAGGCCTGAATGTTATTCTACCTTTAAAATTGTCACCTCTTTGGTGTAATCTTTTTAAATACCCCTAGTTGGAATTAGCTTTCTATAGTTTTTACTTACAATATTTTAATAGCCCTTGCAACATTCATCTTTCATTTTAATTGTTTATTTTAACTGCTTACCACATTTCACATTAACCTACATGCTTGAAATCAGACTCTTCCCAATCCATAGCTATGCTTTCATAGCACCAGTTTTAGATCCTTGAATATACAAGATCCTTAAATATTTATCAAACCAGAAAGGATATAGTTATATTTAATATAATAAAGTTAAATAATCTTTCCTGTCTTCATGAGCATCCATATGTTTGATTTATTTTTTACTCTTTTCCTGTCTTTGAAACAGCCTGGCTAGGAACTAGTACATAGATCTCGCTGACAGGCCTTCTGTCAACATTTTCTCAGGGAGATCTAATTTTGAATTTTTAATGTCTCAGTCTAGTGTAGTATTGGGTAACACTACATTTCTATGCACAGATAATACGAATCAGTAATTGATAATAGTTACTTAGTAAATTGCTAGGTAAATTAATAAATGTAAACACAATACCCACAGATGATTACCTCATTTTTATGTTTTTTACTTTTGGCTTCAGTTTCCTCTTCCAAAATAGGATGTAGGTGATCCCTCCTAACCTGTGTATCCTGACTTAACAGTATTTTTTGTCAAGACCAGTTCAATTTTGCTACTTTTGTTTTCTTATTCTGAAGTTGGTTATTTGAGTAAGCAATCACTGGTAGAAACACTGTATTCATTACACAAGTGACAATATTGTCAACCCTGAAGTGTCTTCTGCTGGAGGACAACAGATGGACTCTCAGGTAGGCATGCAGTTCCGTATCCATCCTGAATGCATAAGCCAGCTTCCCAGCATTGCCTCTCATCTGTCTTGAGAACCAATTAAAATTATGGAGGTGAAACTGCTTAGTAAGGTCTAAAGCACTAGTCCCATCTAGGGGATCATGATTATTAGTGTTGTCACCAGCTTTATAGTGTGGTTATAAGACCATGACATTTTGGTTTTAAACAAATTTACTAGCAATTATACATTTGAATGCGTTTTAGCCTCTTCAAATGATATTTGGGAAGTTGTCCTGTTATTGCAATGATGGTATTATTGCTCAAGCATGATTTAGAATCCATTTAAAAATAGAGAGTCATTGATAATGGTCTCACTGTGACTTTAAACAAAACTGTTGTCAATGTTGGCATCATTGCACACATTAAAGCTACATAATGCTGGATACATGATTTTGGACAAATAGACATTTAATAAAGAATGAAGCAGAGATGGGGAACTTCACAAAAAAGGGACTATTTGACATTTTTTTGTCATCTGATATAATGCAGTAAGAACTATTGTAGTACAACCTATGAAATATTCTTTTCAAAAATTTGAACCTGAGTCTGATCAACATCTAGCTCTAAATACCAAATTAGAGGGTAGACACAGGAGAAAGGATATTAAATAGTAAAGAAATAGAGTTAGCAAAGTCCATAATTTAGAAAATTCTATAAGACAAATAATCCAGTTTCTTTGACCAATCAAAAGGACTAGGAAAAAAAAAAAAAAAAAGGAGCACCCAGGAAGTGTTATAGATTGAAACGCATTTAAGTGACAAATCAAAGAAGTACTAAATATTGAA